>NC_091796.1:47170000-47265000 GCF_041296235.1 Equus asinus | reverse complement strand
TTTTAAATTTTTTGCCTCTAAACAAACCCATAACACTTGGACCAAAGATAATAATTTTTTGCCAAAAGACACACATACTTGCATACAAACTTACTGAATGTATCATTACTAAGATAAATTAAACTGTTTCAATAATTAAAGGAGTTCCAGTTATCTAAAACAGCCTGGACATAGAATGCAACCTTATACTATTTCCAGATTTTAACATCACATTTATCCCATGTGATGGGGCACTTCAGCATAATAATGCAAGGATCCTAGGATGCAGGAGACACAGAAATAATGTCACAAGCAATTCTTCACATTTGGTGCTCACCACATCAAGTGCAAATAGTGAACTTAAACATGAAAATGCAATTTGCTCTTTCTAAGGTATACATTTTTATCTCTCGCAAAAAAACACATTCATTTCCAGCGCCTCGAGGTAAAAAGGATGGCATCTATCACCAGAGCAGAGACTGTCTGAAGGATTTAGAAGCAATCTTTTCATAATGCTTCTTTTGGTGAGGAAGTGGAGTTATGAGTTACTCAAAATTCATAAAGATTATTAAGTTTACATCCTCACAGAAGATTCCCCACCACTGCATCTCTCAAGTATACATTCCAGCCCCAAACTATTGAGAATATGTCTCTGTTTCAGGATATTCATCCATTTTGTGGCATTAGTGCTCCATTGCATAAAATAAAGGTTCTTTTCATTCAAAAAAAAAAAGAAAGAAAGAAAGAAAACAAAAAGACAAATTGCTTTCAGTGGAATAAGCCTACAATATCTATAGTGAATTACTGAATTCAGGGTACTCATTCTATCAATATTCCTTCTTGTAAGTGATTTTAACAGGTAAGTAAATTCCTATTTCAGCAAGTTTACTCCAGATTATCAGCTTCTGTGTTTGTGCCTGCTGGGCTATTTGAATGATTACTCTGTCCCCTCAAGCCCTTAGCTTTGACCCACTCAGCACCCATGGCAGTGACCCCTCATGGTCAGGAAGCTTCCTAAACAACAGTAAGCTTTCCTGCTTGATGAATTCCAACCTCACAGCTCATCTAAACTGAGCCTATGGGCTTCATGGTTTTCTTTCTTACCCTTCGTGTAGGTCTATGGGAAGTTATGAAACATATTTTTCTAGTCCTCCCATGAGCAAGGCCAGGTTCACAATTTGACCTCAGAAACACAGCAGTCCTGCAAAGCCAGACAGCCTGATAGAACTGAGTATTAGCGCTCTCTGCCTGGCCTAACACAAACTATCACATGCAGCACGGAGCAATGTTACTTATGGGAAATGACAGGCAATGGATCCGTGGGAGAAAAATAATGGGATTTAATCACATAAAAAATATCACAGGCACACAGCTCCTTTTCAACAAGCTGCCCACCTCAGGTGAGGGCACATTGTTCTTATGAAACTAACCACTCATAATTTATGATGGAGCTGCCTAACCAGATCTTTTGATCAGATTAAGTTATAGGATTCTGGACACACCCAGAGATTCCCATTCCCATCATGTCAATATTCCCCCAGGGAATGATTTAAATAAACACACAAAAATATCTATCTATGCATCAGAGAGATGTCTCAGATGTGTGAGGAATGATCCCAGAAACAGTGCAGGCTCATGTGAAAGACTGTCATAGACTAATTAAGGACACTGCTGCCGAAAAAGGAAGGCTGACCCTGCAGTCTTATTTACACAATTTCCAGCCAGAGGTCTGTGAAGGGGAACCCCAGTGGAGCATTTCTATCTGAAACCCAAGGGCACCCGCATTAAGGAAACTGGTGTAAATGAATCCCTTTGCTCAACGACAGAAGAAACGAGACCAATGCTTCAGTTATCTTGATATGGAATATATGTGCCGACCCTCTTAGATTCCCACATAACGAGCCACAGTTACCTCTTATTTGTTTATTCTTATTATTATTGTTTGCACTTCACTATGCATTCAATTAGAAGGAGGACATTTTGAGGCAAGAACGATTAGCTCTTTAGACAGAAGGTAGTGATTCAAAAATTGCAAAACTTCAGCTTTCAAAAATAGCCTAAGTGACCTCTTGCAGGACTCTGACCACTCTGTAGCAAGCAGGAGGCAACCCCTGTGAAGAGCGAATTCTGGCAAAGTTCTCTCTTCACAGATGATGCACAGCTTAAGCTATAATGAGTTTTTGGGTTACAAATGCTGAACGCATTAATATTCCTTGATGATAATTATCACAGTATAAGCACCTTTCCCAATGTGAGTAGCATAAAGCAACTGAAGCAGCATTTTTACTACATTTGAAACAAGCTGGAAAATGGGATTTTCTACTCTTGTAACCCAGGGTCAACATACATCAAGCACTGCATATTAAATACACCTATATATGAACTCCACATTACTTTCCTTCCCTTCTGGTTCATGTATGCCTAAAGCTATCGCCTTTATCCATTCTTTATTATGAAATTCTTGATGTGAACATACAAGTGATACACGTAATTTCAAAACAAAATGTATTTCCTCCCAATCATATGAATCCTATGTCTCTTCTTAGAAGAATACAAATCGCAAATAAGATCAGTAAGCCGTGTTTTACAGATGAGATGTGTCTCTGTGCAGTTTGAATGAATACTGTGGTCACTGGCTGCATATAAAACAGGATGAAAATTAGAATCGAGCAAACAGGATCCTAGAAAAACCAAACACATTACATACCAATCTGAACAAACTACCTGGCTTTATCTCTACACCTTCTAAACTAAGACTATTAAGCACTGAAGGGTTTAAATGTGAATTCTAACCCACCAACATGATGACAGTAATGATGTCAGCATCCTATTAACTGGCACTATGTTCACATAAGGACCCTAAAAGACAAATTTTCATTCCAGATTAAAGGAACAATTATTGTTATTTGAATAGTAACTATCAAATATTGTAAGAAGAATTGATAAAGAGGATCCATTCTGCATCATATCAGTGTGCACAAAAATATCTAATATTCAATATTTGCCATAGACCCCAAATAGACGCTGTAAGGATTTAACTTACTATACCCCAATTTGATTTGATAACATGCTCTGAATGGACTATAAATTGATTTTCCCTCATCTCTTTTTCTTCTCTTCCCTCTAATCAGTGAAAAAGAGAAAATGGCTATTATAAAGCTGATGCTGGGATGGCTTAAAACAATCACAATATAAAATCTTCCTTTTTCTTTTCGACATGCTATAATGTCATTTTAGTACTCTACGTAAATAACCTCAACAGCATTTTGACTTAACAGTGACAAAATGAAAGTCAGTTTGAACTCTTAATCCAAAGAGCGTGAATTGATTTAGGTATTTTGTAGGTGTGAATCTGCTGAATTCATTTGTACCATGTTAGCCCACACTTCATTTAGAAAATATGCCACGCTACAACTCCTTCAAGTTCTCTAACATCATTTTTACTTATGTGCTGAAAAACGTCTTCAAATCCCATTTGACTAGATGGCAGGGTTATGAGGGAACCTTTACTAAATATTTAACAGCACTATCGGCTTATTAAATACTATAATGTGAGAGCCATGAAAGCATGATATACGGTGCTCGCCTTTTTTTTTAAACTTAATGCTGGTGCTCATTCTGAACACTCTGCAAGCCCATTCATCAGTAGAACTGATGCATTTTAAAAAGTCCTCATTTACTAGTAGATAAATGTGGTTAGAGAACCTTTTTAGCGTCGAAATGACTGGGAACCTGTTTGGTTTTGCTGTGCAGAATGTGCTTTACCCTGGATAGAAAAAAAAAAAAAAAACCACCTCACGAAACATTTAAAAGGCCATTTTGAAAGAATATGCAAAAGCTAAAGGAACACAGTTAGAAATAAAAAAAAAGTAGGGTGCATTTTTGTTCACAGGAATTTACATGTACCAAAACAAGGCAACAAATTCACAGGCAGCTGATAAAGTACATGTCTTCACTAAGTCCAGAGATAGCGATATATATCAGATAATGAGATTACCAACTGAGACTGTTGCTTTTGACCATGACATTGTTGGCAGGTGACTTAATTTGCAACTATTCTTAATTGCTTTTTTTTTTTAATAAAAATGGTTAATATAATGTTTTTGCATAAACTATAAGATATTTTAACTAAAACAATGTTTTTTCAAAAAAAATTAATCAGAAAATGTTTAGCCTGTTCCTGTAGAAAGTAGGTATTCTCTCTGCAAAGATATCCCAATTCACAAGGAGATATAGTATAGTCTAATTTAAAGAAAACTCCCTTTCCACTGGAGGCCTGCAGAGCGAGCATCTATCCTGTAAACACTGTAACAAATGGTTCTCTGTCCTCCTAGTTCTCAGTGGAGACTCTTGCTTTTGAAAATGTCTTGTGGTGACTTACTAAATTCAGGCTATTTCAATTAGTATTACTGCACATTAAAAATTAATTGCAGTACTGAGTGGATTAAGGTTTAAATTTCAATTCTACAGTATGTGCAGTAGAAATGACAGCTAAAAATCAATGCTCTTTGGCCCACAATCGGAAGTATGTACGGTCGAATAACGTGGGGCTGGCGTCACTGGCCAAGCAGTTTTAAAAGACTTGATAGTTCAATTGAAGGTGTGTCAGCTCTAATTCTAGATTTTAGTTTGAATGCTGCACAGTAGCCCAGCCTCAGAAAAAGAAAAACAGAACAACAGCTGCACTAACAATTTGGAAAAGCAAATGGACACAGGTACTCAAATTATGACAACAAAGGGATTAACAGTCACCGAAAATTCACATATAATTATCCCCAGGCTAAAATCTTGTTCATAATTCTGTTCAATATGAACACAGTTTCTCTGACTTAAATCTACACTATTTTTCTTAGTTATTGGGTGACAGTAGTTAGTTGGGGGCAGGAAATAGGCTATTTTGTAAAGAGACCCCTCTAAGATATACAATATTCATAATGACTTTATCTATGTTTTAAGGAAACCCGAGAAGATATTGAAAATACAGATCTTTTCCTTAAATCTTTCCCTTTCCGTAATCCCACCGAAGTCCCCTTTGTAAATTATGAAACCTCTTTGGGGAAGGGAGAAATCAGTTGACCATCCTGACTATAAATTTATAACATCTACACAAAATGTTTGAAAAGAAATGGGTCGCTTTCATACACAGTAAACTTGTTCTTCTAAGAAGGTGAGGAACATTACAAAATCAACAGAGTAAAGTAGCATTTATAAAGACCCACAAAGCCCCCCAGGATATCTGGGTCTGGAACTGAACGGTGATTGGTATATGCCTGAGAGAAAAAAAAAAAATGATGTCTGCAATGTTCCTTAAGACCCCCTCTGTGTTGCACCAGTGGCCAACAGCAAGTCCGGCAGCAAGAGAGTCAAGAAGATGGGAAGTAATAATAACAATAAAAGGAATAATCTGGTGCAAATGGACCCCAAGGTGTAGTAGTCATCCCCATGCACCAATCACCCTTCACTGCAATTTACTGATGTGGCTTCATTACAATACAGCATAGAAAGGGGTAATGTGCGAAGTGCACTATTTAAAGCTACGTGGTTTGAAGCAGGCACTGCTGGGGAGGCAAGTCAGAGTGTTCAAAAGTGAAATTACCTGGAAAAACATTAAATAGAGGTGTAACATGTATACAGCATAGGGATAAATTCGGGAAGAAAGAGGATAAAAGGTAGTGGAGAAAACTGTTTCTTTAGTGAAATATTAAAGGCATTTCAAATTAACTTGAATTAAAACATTCTCTGAAGAGGTAACAACTTGTGGCTTTGTTAAAAGGAAAAGATAAAGAATACGATGTTTCCTGTTTGGAAAATATAAACCAGCCGTTTCCTATTCTTATTCTCCATAAAATGAACCTAAACAATATTTTTAGGTGAACTTTGACACTGCACATTCAGGTTACTATTGTCTAAAAGAGAAAACCATTAATTTTCTGATTCTTGCCTGCTGTTGAAAATCTTACTTTTCAGTCAGTGCCCAGAAGATTCTGAAGCAATGTGTTAAGAGGAAAAAAGAGATTCTTTCCTCACCAAGGATCATTGAGTATGTCATTGGTTAATTCTTGCTCTATGCTGCTCATTAGCATTACTCTCAAGTTTCTGGCTATCATATCCGAAATATTAAGACATAATAACTATGAAGGTGCAGATAATTGGATATTAACCAGAACATACTTGACTGGGCAGGAGGTAGGGCCCTGCTTAAACTAATCCTGAAATATATTAATCACCAATTAATGAAAGGGTTTCTAATGCATTTTCTATTATAGAACACCTCCGAGTACCTAAGCTTTTTCTAACAAAATGACTTGGAATAACAGGGTAGAAATAAGGAATATGGCCATCTGACGATGGCTTGAATTAATTCTTTACAGCCTGTTGTCAGGTAATCATGAAAACTATAGTTAAAGCCTTGATCATTTTTTTTACAAAGTCTGATGGGAAGAAGAGGGGACACTTTTCAATGTGTAGTGGCATTGTTTTAAATTCCAAATTTATCCCTTTACATGGCAGAGCCATAGCTAAATATTTCATCAGAGAGCTGTCATAACATTATGTGAGTCTTCCAGCCTAGGGAGACCTCTAGACCTCCAACCTAACAACAGATGTACTCTTAAAATATAAAACCAATTAATGGGAGCCAGAGAAGTCCAGGAAAGGCACACTTTGTACCTAGTAAACAGTAAGTAGTAAGACGTTGATGAATATATTAAGGGATAAAAACCTTGACTAAGTGGTGGTTGGAAATTAACCACCACTTCGATGGAAATAAAGTAATGCTAAGCAAAGAAAAAAGGAGGAAGAAAACAGGAAGAGGAATATAGAGAGAAGAAAGTCACATTTCTGTACAATCCATATGGCTAGGAGATTGCGTCTGATACATCAGATATTATATTTGCTTGTAAAAGCCCCCACTAAGCTCTCTAGAAAAACTTCTGCTCATATCCACCGTTAGAGAAATTGCTACAGAAATGCCACTCATCTAAAAGAAAATAAAATTTCTAACTACGTTACTCTTACAAAGGAATTCTAATATCTTCTCATACTTAAAAGGTATAGCTCCCAGATACTCTGAAAAAGACTTACATTTTTATGTCACAGAAAATAGTGTTTGGATTAAGGCAATGTAAGCAAGGGATTGAAATGACACCATCTCTCCATTTTTGCTGGCTTTATTCACTTAATTTGATTAAAAGAGTAAGAAAACTCCTATTATCTCAGAGGTTTTTTTTGTTGTTGTTCTGTTGTTTGTTGACTTTATTTTTAGTAATTCTTAGATAAGCACTCACAGCAGATGAGCTAAGATACGCAGGCAAGTAGGCCCTTTTATCAACAATTTTGCCGTAGAAATACACAAACATTTCAATGGCTCTTCATTAGCAAACAAATCAACAAGTGATATTTTAATGCATGACTTTATTCCATCTCTGTGGGGACTGTAGTTGAGAGTGTGATGTACAGTACAGAGAAAGGAATCATCAGCCACAACGTCCCAGGGCTCTCTCCATTGAGGACTTCGCAGCCTCTGCTTAAAGAGTGCATTTAATTGACTGATAGACAGTAGCTTCTTTGTTCACAGAAGACAGCGAAGTAATGGCAGCTTGAAAATCGTACCATCTACAGGGTCTCCTGAGACTAGTAACAGGGGGATATGTGTCAGGAATAAATAAATAATCTAATTATTAAGCCACTTCCTGTCAAGTTAACTCCAATTTGTTGGCTTTTGAAGGCAACAAAACGAGGCATTTTTCCTCATTATGCTTCTCTTTTTATACCAGTGGTAATCACAGGCGGATTAAAGGGTGCCTGATTGGTTTTTTTGTCAAGGAACTGAGAAGCAGCCAACAGTACAGAAAAACAGAGTTGGGGTTAGAAGAAATTTCATGCTTGTCTCCTTTCCAGCTCCCTAACAGCCCACACGGCTGCCCCATACAGAGCTGCCAGCTGTACAGCAAATGTGTACCCCTCCAACTGAGGCCTACCGGGCCACAGGCGCCATCCTGAGAGCTGTGAGATACCTTGCAATCTTGGCAGGTAGCTACTGCTGTCATAGGCATAATTCTAAAGGTGACCTATGAAACCCCATCAGCTCACCAAATGCAACAATATGAGCAGCTGAAGTTCGACACCCACTCTCCATATTGGCTCCCTTTCCTTTGTTTACTGCTATTAATGGCCCCGAAACTAGGAAATAACCTATGGAAATAGGTCATGAGAGACCTTTTCTTTTTGTGTCTGAACTGATCCTGTGGAAATAGGTCACGATGTGTATGCGTGTATGGGTGGGTGTGTGTGTGTGTGTAGGAATCGATCTTTTTACCTATTGCTGATGACTTTCAGTGCTCTCTGTTCAAAAATGTTTTGTAAACTTCATTCAGAAACAGATACTCACATTTGATAATAAACATTTCAAACAGTGAATGAAAAACGGATACACTTGTGGCATATTCTACAGCAAGTCAGAGGTGAGGACAAAACGACAGCCAGAAGCCCCGCCACTGTGTCAGCCAGTCACATGGAATATCCATCTGGCACAGACTCTCTTCCCGGCATCTCTGTACGGAGCCTAGGAAGGAAGGTTGGCACCCAGTAATTCTGCTCCAGAGCAGCAGGCTTCTGAGCCCTCTTTAAGGGCAGTGTGTTCTAAAAAGTAACAAGAAACTGCATCTTCAATCTGTCTGTGGGCTCAGTCAGAACCTTCAGTCTCACAGAAAATTAACATCACAAAAATGTCTAAGAGGCCATCTTAGGGGCTTGTAAATTAGAAACTCCACTAACTGCCTGTATTATTTACTCTTGTAAATCAAAGCTGCTAGACGCAGGTTAAAACCCAAAACAAGGATAAACACCCTGATCTGTCTTTTAATCGCTTAACACTGAAATTAAGAGACAGGCTCAAAGATTTTCTTTAAAAGTTGCTTAAGAAATAAGAATCCAAATAACCAAAATGAGCTCTTGAAAACTGAGTTTTATTCCAATAAGATGTTAAAATAAAAAAAAAAACAAGGTCTTTTCCTTTTCTTTTTCTTTAAATTGTCTTTGTTTTTAGGAAGGCTGATCATGGAAAAGCCTTGATAAGTTCCTGTGGTCCCACTTTGCACTCAGTAAACAGCATAGCTATGTTCTATTTATGCCTGTGTATGTCCTTTCTGAATACATCTTGAATTTTTGTTAAATTGCGCAGATAATTAAACCCTCTTCATATTTACAGGCTGCTTCATTGGTACGATGAATTCTGTTTTCAGTTACTGTCTGCAAATTCCCTCTCTGAACAATTTCATACTAAGCAATAACACTTCATTTTACATAAGTTTTATCTGATGTCCCCATACAGAGCTGCCAGCTGTACAGCAAATGTGTGGTTCTCAAACTGAGGCCTACCAGGCCACAGGCTCCATCCTGAGATCTATAAGGCACCTTGCTGTCATTGGCAAGCGTTCCCTGCTATCACTGTGACCATCGCTCCACACTGCACACAACTTAAAATCATCTGATTATTAGAATTTGTGGCCCACACTCCATTTTATCCTTTATTTAATCTATCCCCAGATCACACATTTGTTTAAATGTTTTGGCTGGTTTACAAATCATGCAGCCATCTGCACAGTAGGTGTGACACCATTTTTTAGACAAAAGTTACGTTACAAACAAAGATAAAGTCATTTGAAATGCTTTGGTGTTTGTTATTCTGCCTGGTTCACTTGGACCAACTCTAAGAAATAAATAGAATTATCTGTGTAAATCGATGAACGTCTATGAAAAACAACACCCAGCAGAACGCCGAGCTTGCTCCATTACCTACGTTAATACCATGACAGCTGAGGAGAGATGACCTGGCCCACTTCTCATCTCTCCTGTACAGATGGCTATTAAAGAGAAAGTATCCCTTTTGTATGGTCCATGTAGAAACCCTTTATGGGCTTTTCAAATAAGCCAGCATTGCCCACATGAGGGTAGCTTTCTGTTACCATTAAACTGCCCAGATTTCATCTTTTTTAATCCAGCTCTTGATGAAATAAGCCAGTATTTCATCATATTTAACACCAAATGCTTCTTTCTTAATTCCCTGAGTTTTGCAAGCAATCAAATGAAGATGACTTAAAAAAAACTTCAATAGTCTTCTCGTTTAGAATTAACGTTAACTCCAAAGCACCTAACGACTTTGAGCTTCGCAGGATAGCGCAGGTACACACAAATACACACCCCCACATACATATGCATTGTTGTAGATTCATTTCTATTCATTTTTTTAAAAAACAGGCAACGAAAACTGAGAGTTTAAAGGGCAACACAGCCCTTTATCTCCCTATGCAGAGATCCATATCTTTGGATATTTCCCCTTAAGACATATAAAATCCCAAACCACTATAGACCTCAAAATATTGGTTTTAGTGTATTCTAAAGCAAGAGCACTCAAGCTGAAATGTTTCAGGGGTGATACTGAATGTCACAAAACTATAATGAAGATTAGTCACATAGCACACCATCCACTAAAGAAATGGAAGGAAAAGAATGCCATTTGTGACCTTGGGCATCAAAGAAATTGCAGAACATATGAATGTCACTTGCCACGAGAACAGACAAAAATTTCACCACACTGTACAAAACTGATTTATGCATTCTTTTCATCATGCCATCAGCAATGTATATCACGTGTAACATAACACACAGGGTACATATCTTCCCACGTGTACTGAAGAAGACTTGAATCTTTTCATGGTCTTTTAAAAATTATATCTATAGAACACTGAGTATTAGAGACCTGGATAAAAATAGTCAATATCTTTGCACCAGTGTTTTCATATTAGCTGTCCTTTACGGTCCCAAATTTTAGATTTGCTTTCCTAAGAGATAAATACATTTGCTTTCCTAAAATGCTCTAAGCATCACCCTTGATCCATCTGGGACAGGTTTATCAGTGGCTATTTCTGGATTTTCCTATTTTTTTCACAAAACAGGGTGCTCTGCCACCTTAGATACAATTTTGCCATTACAACACATGAACATTACAACAGATGAAAAAATATGAAAAAATAAAATTTATTAAATAATAATTTCTAAGTTGGTTTTTAAAAATAATTCTTAGGGAATGGCTTGTACCTATTCCCTTCATATTCTCCATCCAAGAATTTCGAAAGGGAGGGCAGGAAATGACCATAGCTACATCCTGACCACTTGCCCTCCAAAGTCCATGACTGTAGCAATCAATTCCAAGAACAATGGTATTTCTCCCCTTTGATCATTTCTTTGTCAAGCTGACTGGCCTTCGATGGTGAGTGTATTACTGGTTGTCTACCACCAGCCGCTCGCAATTTGCTCACTATGTTTCATGAGACAGTTGTTTGTGGCTGTTTGGAACACATTTGTCTCTTTGGGGATTTATGCGCTAGTTGCAATGCCAACCTCCGTAGTGATCGAAATTTCTTTCTAACTAAAATAGATAATTAGAGGCTGGTAATTATTGGTCAAGAATTATCAGAGTGAAAAAATTAAGCTTCTCATAAATAGTTCTTGGCAATGTCATCTCTTTATATTATCACATGCCTAACAGCCCTCTATTCAGGGCACTTACAAATTTACTCTACTGCTGTTGAGCCTCGTAATTTTATATGAGGCAATCCCTTTGCTGGGTTAAACCCATTTAAATTCTCTGGTTTCATCTCTATCTGTGCTAATCCATACCAAATAATAATAATAACAGAAACTTCAAAGAGGAAAATAACAATAAATATTTACTATACTGATAGAAAGAGCCAGGTGAATAATGAATTAAAGGACATAATACACAATAGCTTCTTTCTGTATTCTCAGGTCAAAAGCCAATGTAAACTATGTGAAAGGAACAAAGGAAGACAAGAAAAATTTTCTCATCTGTGCAGGCTTTAAAAGAGGGAAATCTTTTCCCCAGGAAAGCTGTTAAAATGGTTTGTAGCTCTTTTTGTGTGTATGTGTAAAGAAGAAAAGAAACCCCTAAATAGTCACTGGTCTGATTTCTTACTGAAATTGTGTCAAAACGTGGTGGAGAGTGAGGTTGTCTTTTTTTCCTCAACAGACGTTAAGTCAAATCCCTAATGCATTTTTATTGAGTAATTATTCCTGCAACTCAGACCATGTGTCCACACCTAGCTGCAAAACGGCACTTAAGCAGAGCGTCTCCAATAGGTATCTGGTAGAAACATTGATGGTTTTCCTCTCGCAAATATCCCTGGCCAATAGCCTAAGACCAGCACATCCAGAAAGAAGAGTGGAGGTTCTCTGACATTGAAATTGCATTAAAACACGTGTGCTACATAGCAGCAAATGCAAATGCCTTGGTTAAAGAAGGAATGTAAAGTTACACCTCATTGGGTCATCTGCAGGCCTTGTTTTCCATCAGGTGACATACTCCTTCCCCTAGACTGATTGAAATGTAAAACAAAATCTATAAAACACTATATTCCCTCTTAACAAAAAGAGTAAGAGGCTTTTCAGATAGCCTCTAATCCCTATGCCCTGCTAAATGTCTGGTTGAGATTATTTTTTGATTAGACAAAAAACATACACAGATACACGACCTAAAAATACCTACCCTCAATGGAGGTATTTTAGCCAACAAAATAACGCTGCCTGCCTCATTTGAAAGACTAAGTATCACAGTGGGATTTTAAAAAAGGATGTCTTTGCCTTGGTGACATCCTCTCGTTACGCATTCTCTCTCTCTAGATATTAACAACACGAATGGAGTTTAAGGACTTAGATGCATGGTCAGCAGATATAACAATTAAATAGATGCTATTCATTTGTTTAAGCCTCACGTGCAAAAGAACTACATGTTTTATTATTAAAAATAGCATGAATATTAAATAACTAGGCCCTCTGTGAAAAGGAATAGAATTTGCTTCTCCGATGGAAGGTGAATTGTTAAACGCTCAGATCCCAAGAGGAGGTGAGTGTCATATTAATCCACCATGAGGTGGAGGTGGGGAAAGCCATATAGGAGAAACACAAGTGGAAAGGTACAAAGTAATTTAAAAAGAAGGACCAGAAAAAAACCAATGAATGTTATGGACAATGATACTAAAATTGCAAAGTCAAAAAGTCCTCTCATGCTTAACATTCAATTCAGAATCTAAATATGCACAAGAACATTAATATTGTAGTGAAAAATATATTCAATCTGTTCATCTGGGTCCTGGGATAAATAATAAATCCAGAAGCAAAAATAAATTGACATAGACTAAAACTATGCAAAGTTCTAAAATCCACAAAGTTTCACTAAATTTCCCATAAGCTGCAAAATTCCAAGGAATTGTTTTCATTGAAATCCATGTAAAACTGCAGCATGAAGCAGAACCATGAATGACTGCCACCAATAAACTCTACTCAAGAGATGGAAAATACTGACATTTATCATTTAGCAAGAAGAACTCATTTTTTCTAACCCATGCCCCTTCCCCCAAAAAACAGTTTTGAAAGTTTATATACAGTATTCTTTTGGAATCCAAAACAGAAGGGAATTGTATTGTTTACATTCCTCTTACATGTTGCCATTATCTTCCAAACATGCAAGAAAGTTGTCAATGTTATTCCGTCACATTTAAGAATATGTTATTTAATGTCTAAGAAAATTCACTAATAATATTAGTACTTATATCTGTAAAATATAGAGATAAAGTGATCAATATTTCAGCTGTTATGTATATGTTCTAGTTCGCACAATTAAGCACTTAGTCTTTTATAAGCAATAATCCTCCTAAAGACCCATCATTTGAAAACTATAAAGCAAATCCTATTGAAAAGCTATTAATCAATTTTCCAACATGCTTTTGAATTTATCTTCATTAACATCTACAAGAGCATTAGAAGTTCTGTTATGGTGGGTTTTAATGATCACATGATAGTTGGAGCAACCTTTCCACTGAACCTTCTTAGAATGCCGCCGATTAGTGTATAATAAAACTTCTTTATCCTTGAAAGTAAGTTCAGAATCTAAAACACTGAGTTTTCTTTCCTGTCTTAGAGTTTGATAATAGGAGAGCATGAGCTTAATTAGACTCTTTTACATTATATCACAATTATTTATGGTACTGAATAATACCATGAAAGGAGTATGAAATTAAAAAACTCTCATAGTAGAAAAACACAAATGAGTAACCAAAATAGTATAAAGTAATAGCAATTGTTTTACTAGTAGAAAAGATCTGCTTGATAAAGTTTAATTGGCTGGTGAAACTCTTAGTGTTATTACGAAGTGCTTATCAAATTAAAAAACATAGGAGGTAACCCCAGAGGAATTAAGGGATAATAGGACAATATGAATAAGTGAAAAAATTATCCTTTAGCTCTAGCCCTTGTGACACATGCAAAAATCCCTGAAAACATTGGCCTAGAGTGACTTTACCCAAACCGCTTTTATAAAGATCTACGTAAAATTTGGTGGGGAATAAAAAATGATTACTGAATTCTTTACGTGATCTTTATGATCATGATTATTTCCAGGCTGTTGAAACCATACATATAAAACTATTTTACGGCAATTTAAATTATTTATGTTTCCCTATCACAAAAACTCACCACTTTAGATTTTGATACAAAGATGCTTAAGCAACACACAGCAGTGCCATTACCATAATAACTTCTGAAATTAAAACCTGTCTAAAACTCTATGGAAAGCTAACATCCAGTTCATTAACCATTCCTGTTAGTTTTCAATAATGCAAAAATGATTAGAAGTTTAATTTGTTAATCACCTGTGTTTAGACTGGCAGTAGATATATAATCCTCTGCAGAAGTCTAAACTAGCCCTTGCAGAAAATAAAATGTGCTAATGCCTTATCAGGCCTAATAATAGTAATAAAAAAAATCAATCATGCCTAGGTAAACCATTAATGGTTGAACAATTAATTCATCTTTAACTCTGTTTAATTACATAGGCATTGACGTACACAAGCAGGAGAAAAATCTATCTGTAATAAGGTTTAGAGTGTCACTCACCAATCATGTGATTTGCAACATGAACCTGAATATCCCATTCATTGTAGAAAACCATCTGACACTTGATGCACTGATAGGTCTTCTTCTGAGAAAACAAGTATAAACAGAATTACTTAGACACACGCACTTTTTATTGTTTTCTTTAAAAAACCCCAACCCTACTCACAGCATTTTTTTGAGATGCTGGTCTTACATATGTTGCTAACTAAGCTGCTGTGGGCTGCCTGGGCAAGGTTCCAGGAGTTCCTTACTAAGACCTTGTGGTTTGATCCACGCTATACATTTAGTTACAGTTAGAAAAAATGAAGGCCCACAATTATGGCATACTATGTTTTTAAAGGTCCCTGAACTCAAAACAGAAATTAGTATTTACAAAAAATCTGTAACACACGGCTGAGTTTCATAAACTGATGTCTTTGAAGATCAGGCACATTTTCGTTTTGGCCAAAATAACTGTGGTGTTGCTTCTAGACATCCCTAAGCAAAATGACCAGTAAGTTAAGACTCATGGAATCTAGCTAAGAGATTTAGAGTCTATAATTTTTAGCTGATGTCTGAAATTTAGATGATGTTTCAGAAGTTGCTAGATACTAGCATTTAAATACAAATTTTCACCTATAAAGAAATCACATTACAATGAACATCTAACACCATTTTATCACTTTATACAACAGTCCTGTGAAGCGGATAGAGCAGGATTTATTATAATTTTTGTATCATAAATAAAGAAAGTGAGACCCAGGCAAGTAAAAAGACTTGCCTGATGTCACAGTGCCCTACAGCTGGGAAGAGAAATAAGCTCTTTTGATTGTAAATGCTAGGCTCTCTGATAAAAGCAGCCTTTATGATTCCACATCTTTATTATTGTGTTCCCCATATGACTCAGTACATACTAGATGAACTCAATAAATAAGTATTGGTTATGTTTTCCAGAACACAGCTACATACGTTTCTTTATGAAACAATATTTACAATTAAAAACTATGTAGAAAACAAAATAAACCATTATGAAACAACCCATTTTGAAAATCTCCCAAACATGAGAAAATGACATTTTTAAAATCACATCAACGACATTTTGTTAAGGCACTCTCATAGAATTGTCTTTTCATCTGCAGTCACATAAAATTGTTTTATTAATGGTAGCAATAGGAACTATCAGTCTGTAAATTGCAGTTAATTTTAAAGAACTCAACAAAATCAAAGTTAAGCACAAAAAATTTAGCATCCTTTCATTAGTGATTAAGATCATAAAGCCCATTAATGTGAAATTTTCTTAATTTTTGCCACTTAACGTAGTATTTGCTTCTGCAACAGAGGATAGTATTCCTTCTAAAATGCAGAAATGCAGGCATATTTCCAACGGAAGCTTTCTAAATAATCTAACGGGCGTTGTACATTAGGCATATTGTGAATTGACTATGCTGAATCTAAATATAACATGGACTTGAAAAACCCTGACAATCACCAAGGAAGATTTACTGCGCTGAGCTGTTTACAAGATGCTTTTGATGGTGACATATAGAGCAACATGTGTTGCGTAAATAACATCTATCCCTTTTTTAACAATATTTCCCTTTAGAACTAGTTAGAAAATATTTCTTACTCCCAGATGACCTACATTATATATTGTTTATTAGCATACTTCTAGCACTATTCCTGATATGTGACCTTGTTGAAAAACAAAGAAACATAAACTTAATGGCTAGTCTTTTCTCTTGTTAGCACAGTAAAACATACAATATGTCGAAAACTGTCTCCAAAAATGATGACTGATGAATATGTTGGCAGAATATACTAGGGCTTTTTTTCAGTGGTCTAATAATAAAGAATAAAATCACTTGACAAGACAAAATAATAAAATGTCTTCTTAAAGGCACTTACTACTACTTTCAAAATGAACTGACACATCTGAAGATCTAAGTATGTAAGTTTTCTTTTACCATTGAAAGAAAATGCTTTTGTCATTACTGATAATTCAAATACTAATTCTACACTTAAGACAATGTCTAAACGTTACTTTCTACTCTTATTAACAATGTCATATTCTTATCTATAAGCTCCTAAATTTGGGGCTAGATGAAACAAGAGTTTAACGTGATCAAAAAATGTGCCATGATCTTAAAGTGCAGTAACTTGGACTTCACCTCACCACATATGTCACATTTCCCAAATACAAAGCAAGGATATGCAAATGAGAGGTGTTAAGGTTTGCTTTTTAAAGCCATGGTATAAAATTCATTTTTATCTTCAAGTTTTTAAAAAAGTAATTTTAAATGACCTTTGAAGCATCCCTTATTATCATTATAGACTCCTAGCAAAATATTTGAGACCCCTGCCCACCTGTACACCATCTTTAAGTAAAGTGATTATAACCTGTGAACAGTGTTGTCCTTGGGGAGCTCAGTCCCTTGGAGGTAAATGCATTCCAGCTCTGTACAGCCGAGTTTATGAAGGAATTCTTCCTAATTCTAGGCCCAAGTCTGCTTTTTTTCACCCATTGGTCCTAACTCTATGCTCTGGAACTATAAAGAACAGGTTGAATTCCTTGTTTAATATGACAACTACATTAACCCCTTTTCAGACTACAAATAGAGGGAGGGTATAAAAAATGCTTTGGACAACTTTTACCATCCTGGTTACTTTCAACCAGGTCAATCTTTTCGCAAATAGACCCCCAAATTCAGCGCAATTCTCCAAGGGTGTCCTGACCCTTGCAGAGCATAGGAGCACCTTCACCTCCCTTAGGACCATCACTTCCATTTATATAGAAGACAACAAAAAAAAGTCAAGTGAGATCATTTCTTTTAAAAGCAGATTAAAGTAGAAACAGAACTGCCATTGTTTGGGCCCCAGGTTGGCCTTTCTCAACACTTAAAGTTGTCAATTTACTTGAAATGCTAATTTAGTACAATTTTTAAAAGAGACTTTTTTTCATTAGCCTTTTTTAATGTGCTACTTGGGAGTGGGGTTGTCATTTCCTGATTGTTCTCTTTTGTTTTCTGATACTGATAGATGTAATTATCAAGGATACAACTTTTTCCCAGCACCTCATTATTTTTGATTGATTTTGAGAACAATTTAAATGTGCCTTTTTGACATTCTTGTTTTCAGTTAGACTCTGGTTAAGGTACTCAAAGACTTTCAGCAAAGAGCATCTCATAAATTAAAAAAAACTATTAGAATCTTTAATAATGTATACTTAAAAAAAAAAACATTATTCTGATGAACTCCACACCCTCCTCTCAATCTGTACTCCATTAGGATTTAGGCTTCACATTTAGCCTCACCAAATTAAAAAAAAAAAATTATACTTTGTAGTTATAAATTGCTTTGATTTTTTTTAAACAAAAAACTGAGGATAAAAAAAAATCAATGAGTCCATAGTAATCATCAAAAACAGAAAAAGAAAAAAATCTCAGTTGCCACCATTGGACGGGACTATTACATGTATCTCTTGTTCTGAAAATTGGTAATTAAAGGCACAGAAGCATCATGCTTTTTTAGGAGGAAGTGTAGTTCATGCCTATTTGATGAGGGAAAGCTCTTCTTCTTTGAAGGCTGACAGAAGAGATGACAGAATTAGAAATTCACCATTTTGCCATGCCAAATAAAATTGTCCAAAATAATCATTAATGAATGCTAAAACTATTAAGAGAATGTTATTCTGAGATACTCAATTTTCGACCTTTAATAACTACAAAGAGAAAGACATGTCTTTACAGTGGATTCGTCTAGTGGTAGTCACTGTAACCAGACTAGTTAGCTTCATATTACTCCTAATAATGGAGCAACCTGACATTAGGTGTCTCAGTGTGACGCAATATGAAGGATAATACATCACAATAAAGCATTCTTATCTAAAATGTAGACCTGAATCTAACCAAGCCCTTAGATGAACAGTCCTGTTTTCAGGAAATATAGGGATGGAGAAACAGGTATCACTTTGAGACAAAAAAAAGCACACAAATCTAGAATATTTTTCAACACAAACCAAGAATATTTTTGGCCTGTTATCCTCAAAAAGTCAATGTCACAGGGGAAAAAAAAAGTGGAGAGACTGCTCTCAGATGAGAGACTAAAAAGACAACTAATGAATGTAGTATGTGTGTAAATGTAATGTGTGAATTCTGATTTGGCAAGAAAAAAGCTATAAAATGGTTTTTGAGGAAACTGAAGAAATCAGAATATCAGCAGGTTATTAGATGATATTGAGGAATTATTACTGTTAATTTTCTTTGATGTGATCATGGTATTGTGGTTATGTGGGCAAACATCCTTTTTACTGAGAGATACATACTGAATGTTTAGGGTGAAGTGGTATGACATTTGCAATTTATTTTCAAAATATCTAAGAAAATATACATATACATATATAGTTACATATAGATAAAGCAAATATGCCTAAATGTTAACAATTATGAAATTTAGGTACACGCTTGAACATTTTCATAACAAAAAGTGGGAATAAATGGATAGGATAATCATAATATGTAGTTTTTTAACATTAAACCTAACCTGATTAACCCCATCCCCTCTGCTCATTTTATACCCGACACTTAGCATACATGAAAAATAATTTGTGCTTGGTTGTTATAAGCAGCTTTGCAAACATTTTTGGGGTTTTTTTGATGATTTTTTCTGTTTGTTTATATTTTACAAATCTATTGTATAAACTCTAAGAGTCAGGAATCATAGCTTACATTCATTTCTATAATAAAGTAACAATTTCTTACAATTATATCATGCTTTACAGTCTGTAAAGAACTTGTATGCATAAAACTCATTGCAACAAAACTATGAGAGTTGATAAAGGAGGAATTATTATCCTCATTTACAGATTAAGTGATTTGTCACAAGTCATTCAGATTGTGAATACCATAACCAAGGCTAGTATTCTACTCCGCCTACCACCCACTGGGTTTTAACACAGTTTACACTAAGACCATTTGCAAGTAACTTTACAGTTGCATTTTAGGTGCATTTTGAAAGCAGCCTTGCCTTAGAGTTGTGTAGCACTTTATTCTTTGACAATGCCAGGGATGGTATAAGAACAGCTTACGACAGCAAAGGAACTGTTTCCAGACACCTTTGCCGAAGGCTCCCAGCCCAGACCCTTGACCAAGATCCATAGAGTAGGACTGGCACCCCAGAGTCCCCTAGTCCACTTCAAGAGAAGTCTACTTCTCTTTTCTCTCAGTGGTCTACAGTTTTATTGCCATACTTTAACCATATATTTTTATTTGTTCTGCTCCATCCTGAAAGAACAATTTCAGTCTGAGAGCTCATGTATGTCTCCAATTCTGTAAATTTTCAGCTATCATTTCCTCAGTTTTTATGTGTCTCTCATACATTTTCCATTCACTTCTACTGGAATTCCTATAAGACACAGATCACAGCCTCTTAATCTGTTCTCCATGTATCTGAACAGTTTTTTCCTGCAGATTTTAAAAATCCGTTTGTCCCTCTATGTTTTGTTGTAGGTGATTATCTCTGTACCCCTACAAACCGCTGATTCTCTTTTCTCTGGTGTCCAGTCTAGAGTTTATCCTATCTACCCAAGCTTCTATTTCAATGACTAGTCTTCACTTCTAACATTTCTAATTTTAAACACAAGTGTTCTTGTTTTATTTCTAGTTGGATTTACTTCATAATTTCTCATTCCTTTTAGCAGAAATCATACCTTCATTTACCTTTCTGAGCTTCTAAATATGCTTGTTTCAAAGTCTTTGTCAGACTGTTCCATATAACGAATTTCACCTGGCGTAGATTCCTGGTCTCAGGGCAGTTGGGTTTTGCTGCTCTACTAGTATTAGATTCATTCACATATTTTGGAATCTTGGTTAGAAGCTCATTTGTAGTGAAAGCTTGTTTTCCATGTTCTCATTCCTCCCTTTTCAGTCGTTTTGCCCTTGTTTCTATCAGGCCATCTAGACCAGGCTAGCTCTCTCGGGGGTATTTCCTGTGTCTGTGTTTCAGGGATATAGGAGACATTGAGATTTGAATCATAGAGCCAGCATATGGCTAGTTCAGTTTTAAGTCACAAAACTGTTACTTTCTTCCTACCCCTTTAATACTCCAGCTGAAAAATCCTAGTTCTAGGTATTGATCAAAAGCAGAATTTTTCTTTTCTAGTCTCCCGTCATGAGCAATGAAGTTCCTCCCCAGACCCTGCTTTAAGAAGTGGGCCTAGCTTTGTCCAATAGGGGTTAAATCTAATTTTCACTTCTTATTTCTGGAATAGTACCCAGCAGACCCCTGGCTTCAGCCCTGATAACCACTTGGCTTTTAAATTTGGTTTCTGGATCTCAGAGATGGAAAATTGCTTTGAACTTGACTAAGTCTATTTTGTTATCTTTATATTTTATCTATCATTGCTATATTTTTGAAGGATCAAAGCATGAAGTTACAGACCCACTTTTCAAGGATGTCCCATGCCCTAAACACCCTCTATTTCACCGATCCCAAACTTTGGCAGCAGCCACGAAGGAAGAGCCAGTTTCAGACTCAGTCAGGACCCCCTGAGATCAGGATGTTGTAAAAATGATGCTATAAAATATCCATTCCAAATATACCCAGCAGTCTTAGTAGGAAAGCAACTTTAGTATCCTCTTTCTGCAATTAGTTGCTACTTAGTGACTTCATCTTTTAGCTGTGTAACAAATCATTTAATGACTCTGAGTCTTTGTTTCCTTCCCTGTAAATTAAAAATAATAAAACTTGCATCTTAAGAGTTGATGCAAGAAGCAACTGAGAACTACACAAAAGTGCTTAGTACCATGCCTACCATGTAGTATGCCTGCATTCAATAGTAACCATCTTTATTTCTCTTCACGTAACACGTTATTACGGAGATGGAATGGAATACTATATGAACTGTCTAGCACAACAAAGTTGCTTGTCAAAGATTGGTTCTCACTCTTTTACTTGGACATTGCAACTATATTAAAATTTCTTTAAACTAGAATCTACTTATTTAGATTTTATTAAAATTAACAAAGGTTAAACAAATGTTTATTTTAAAAAGCTTTAAAAATTAATAGCAAAAAGAATATCACAAGCTGGTGACAGGGTTGAGGAGTGGGTAGGAAGAGGAAGATAGAGCATATAGAAAAGATAAACCAGGGCCAGCCCCGTGGCTGAGTGGTTAAGTTCGAACGCTCCGCTTCGGCGGGCTAGGGTTTCACCGGTTCAGATCCTGGACACGGACAAGACACTGCTCATCAGGTCATGTTCAGGCAGCATCCCACATGCCACAACTAGAAGGACCCACAACTAAAATATACAACCATGTGCTTCTTGGGGCACTTGGGGAGAAAAAGCAAAAAAAAAAAAAAAAAAAGAAAAGAAAGTTTAAACCTAGCTAGGAAAATCAGTGTATTCAAGGATTATGGCAATATACACTACCATTCGAAGAACATATATATTAATTACAAATGAGACATATTTAGGATCAGTGGCACTTTTACTTGGCAGTATTTTGTTGGCAAGCAAGTGGATATTATCCGTGAGAGAAAATAATAAACCTACAGCTTTCCACAAATACTCAATACTTCAGACATTTTACTAATTTAGTTTGGTCATTTTCCAAGTAATTCTGAATTGGTGTGAAAATAAGTCACTGAACAGAGAGGGAAAAAAATGGGTGAAATGAAATGAAAGCTACTACTAACAATGAAAAGCTTGCCCAAATAATGCATTGAAAAATACCAGTATCAATATTCTTTTATGTGTTCTCATGGTAGTTAAAAGAAAGATGCTATTATTTTCTTACAGATATGGTTCATGTCCTGAGATTAAAGACTGTACAGCACTTTACTCAATGCCTGGCACGTGTTTAGAACTCAATAGTCAAGAGATATCAGACATAATTCCTAAACTCAAGGAGTTACAATATAATTGGGGAAAGAACACAAACAAACATTAACTGCTGTAAGTATTCTGCCTAAATAACATGGCAAAGCTTTTCAGGACCACGTGCCAATCAATGTATGGCAAAGAGAAGAGAGCTAAAACACATCAGATAGGGACGATTAACATGGACTGAAAGAGTCAAGAAAAAACTCCCTCGGAGAGGAAAGACTTCTCTGAGGGACACAATGGGAATAATTTCCTTGAGTTCAAAACTGAGTCACAAAGTGCCTAGTACATGCCAGGCAAGTTGCTCACAGTCTAGTGGGGTATTTGGGGGAAGGAGGAAGGCAATTCAGAATAGAAGCTGGACTAAAGAAGATTGCTCTGGCCAAATGACTGGACAGGAAAAAGAGGGGAGAGAAAAATCTAGTAAGACAGAACCTGGGAAAAGATTTTTGTTTTAAATGACTAAGTTGCAATTTTTTGTTTTAATTTTAGACAAACTCTACAGCCCTCTATGGAACCAGAAAAGAAAAATATATTTATTTTTACAAATAAATCCAAAACTCCATGAAGATATAAATTTAAGTTACCATTAATTTTGAAATCAAGGAGCAAAACAAGTCCAACCATTTTTTTCAGCTTTTCTTGGCTTCTCTTTGAACACTAGATAAAATAGCATTAAAATATTTATTTTCAAAGGCATCAACAATAGTCAAAAACCAGGAAATAATTGAGCCTTCAAAAAAAATCTGACTAGTATTCAGTAAAAAACAAAATTCAGGGGGCCGGCCCGGCGACAAAGCAGTTAGGTGTGGACATTCCTCTTCGGTGGCCCGGGGTTCCCAGTTTGGATCCTGGGTGTGGACATGGCACTGCATGGCAAGCCATGCTGTGGTAGGAGTCCCAGGTATAAAGTAGAGGAAGATGGGCATGGATGTTAACTCAGGGCCAGTCTTCCTCAGGGAAAAGAGGAGGATTGGCAGCAGTTAGCTCAGGGCTAATCTTCCTCAAAAAAAAAACAAAAACAAAATTCAGTGTCAAAGATGGAGTAATTTCCATGAATTATACCACACAGATCTCCTGGAAGCAATTTATTGCCTTGAAGTTCACTAAGAATCATTTTATTTTCTTTAAGTTTAAAATTAACTGTCTCCAAATAATTTTCCTCAAAATTTGCCTTTCTACATACTTAAACTTGATGTCTAACACTAAAAAATGAATTTAAGCCCAAGTTTCCCATGGAACAAGATGCTTTCTTAGGCTTACTTACTCATCTCCAATGCTCTGATTTTTTCCTGATTCAGATTTTGAAGTTTCTTCCAAGAGACCTACGTAATCTCCTCACAACACAGGCCACTGAGACCCTCCAGGTAAGATATCTTCATCAAGATGATGTCATTTAATGTCATGAGTTCAGTTGTGTCTATACCTATGCTATAGCAAATCTACTGAATCAACCTCCTGTAGTGTTTTCCATAAAGTGGGCAGTCAATAAATTTCTCTCCAATGAACAACCTAATGAGGCAGTCCACATCCATCACCTTCATTCCTAACGAACTACCTAGGACATGTCTATTTCTGCCTGTAAACCTCTCTTGCATCTTACACAGCACCAGAAATCAGTGAATCGGAAGAGGCTGAATAACACAGACTAAATCGATGTTATAGCAAAGACAAAAAAAAAAAAAAACTCACCAGAGCATGTGCTAATTCTGTTTGAGGATAGGACAGAAAATGTGCTTCTAGTTACCCATGGTTATAGCCAGGTAGTCTGGTGGTTAAGCTTTGGCGCTCTCACCACCACGGCCTCGGTTTGATTCTTGGAACCACACCACCGGTCTATCAGTTGTCATACTGTTGTGGCTGCACGTTGCTGTGATGCTGAAAGCTATGCCACTGGTATTCCAAATACCAGCAGGGTCACCCCTGGCGGACAGGTTTCAGTAGAGCTTCCAGACTAAGACAGACTAGGAAGAAGGCCCCGGCCACCCACTTCTGAAAAAAATACAGCCATGAAAATCCTGTGAATAGCAGTGAAACCTTGTCTGATATAGCGCAGGAAGGTGAGAGGATGGCGAAAAAGCCTGGGCAGGGTTCTGCTCTGCCTATGATATTTTGTTAGTTCCTACATTGAAGGGATTTATGGTTTGTAGTAGGTTCCAGTTAACTTCCTGTATTGACAGTTTGGTAAACATTCACATCATTCAAGAAAGCTAAGAAATTGGGACTGAGAATAAGAGTTTAAATAATGAGTCTTTTATAAACAGAAATCTGAGGAGGAAAGAAAGAAGTCAAAATTTTAGCCTTACACCAAGTTATGGTCTATTTTTCTTACCTGTTATTCCAACCATATACTGACTGTTTTCACCTTAAAAATATGAAACCTCCCTTCTGTCTCACTATTGCCAAAATGAGGAGCTGTGGCTGGTAGATACTGGGGATGCATAGCTGGAGAGATGAAGGAGTAGAAACATGAGTCGTATGTTGCAGCACCATTGAATTGCATTCTATGCCCACAGAGATCCAATCCTAAAGGCCAGTAATACGATTTACAACCTCACCAAGAACCTGCGGAAAGCTTTGTGAGGGAGGAAAAATATTTTAGAATCTGTTAAGAAATATTTTCTCATTATGTTTATACAATATGTATTTATATTATATATATTATATTTATATATAATATTATATTTCTTAATACCTTCTGCCCTAAAGTCAAGCTGAAAATGTAGACAGGTTTGTTAACTCTTGTGAGTACTGGTACCATTTACTAAAGATTCATCGTAAATATCAAAAGGATAACATACGAGGAGTTTTATCTAATGTTAAATCATAAAAGTTCTTTTTTTGCTTCTCTTGTAATTCCTTACATGTTCTATCAGAATTATTTCAGAAATCTGATTTGTCTCCTGAAGGACTGTAAGCTCTTTAAGGGTAGGTGAAGAGCTCTATCTAATCAATCTTGTATGCATAATAATTTAATAATAAATTAATGTGTGAATGATTCATACTACTTCATTGTAAAATAGAAATCCTTGCTTCCTCCCCTTCTCTTTAGATGAAGCCTCCTGTGGAGTCCTGGTTATCCTCCTTTGTTTATATTCCTAATCTATCCTTCCAGCTATTCTTCTGTCAAAGGAATACTTCAGTTCTGGCAATTTCTTATCTATAGAATGTACTCCCGCTTGCTATAGTTGTTTCAGCTACCCTGTATGTGCCCAAATTACGTGGTCCTTTATCAGTCTTGTCTCCATTGAGATATCTTACCCCCTGTCCTCCTACTCCTCTTTTTTTGCTTTTTTCTCTTATTTTGATTTCAGGTACTGCATTCTCTGATCCATTGCTTCCACTTGAAAAGCTTTCCTACTGAGGCATGTCAGACCACCCTTCTCTTCTCCCTCAAATTGCTTCGAAAACCCCACCTGCTCCATAAAGCTTGTTAGCAATTACACCCACACAACACTGTGGGTGTTGATTTTATTATTCTTGTTTGTACTCTTCCACATTAAGTTTTTAGGATAGAGGTGTGTTTCCCTGACTTTACCTAATATAAAATGTGCTGTGCAGTTACAAAGTATATAAATGTAAAAGTGGTAGGGCTCTTTTAACCCCTTGATTTAACTGAAATTATTTGGATTTTTCAAATTCTTCCTTATTTATCATTCCAAAAATATCTTTTAAAAAAAGAGAAGAAAATGCTTCCATATTCTTTATATTTTCAAAGGCTCTAATACAAGCTTATATAGAGTATCATAGAGTTTTAGAATTGAAAGGGACAAATGAGTTCATCTATTTCAATCTCCTCATTACATGAGGTCAAGAGAGATAAAGTATCTTTGCCCATGACACACAGAAAGTGACTGACATAGCAAGCTTAGAACTGCAGATTCCCATGAACACACCCACATTTATATGGTGGGACAGTATATTTACAAAAAGGAACTGCCAACTATTGCCAAGTTGGCCCTCCACCGTGCCTAAAACTTATTGTGGCTCTTCTCTGTACTGGACTGCACAATCGCCTCTATAGCACCACCTCTCTCTTCTTGCTCCCAGCTCCTGCCATCTTTGGGGGTTCTCATTTCTTGGTGGATACTTTTAGCATAGACTTTACTATATTTATATTCAAAGCATCTATTCACATTACAGTCTAAGGTTTCCTGTCACTTAAGAAACAATGTTTTATTTCTCTCTTCAGCTCCAGTACCCAGCACAATGCCTGACAGGGAGCATTTGTAAAGGAGTGTCTGAACTACACAGCAGTGAATTGATTGGGCTTTTTATAAGTATACCCAAGAGTATGTGTTTTCAGAGAAATTTACTGAAGGGAACCAGATTGCTGCCACCAAACATACCTTGATTCTGCATCATACAACCAGATAAGACCTTCTAGTCCCCTTTAAGATTATCCTAGAAAATTAAATTATAGACCTGAAAAAGCTCTGGATAATCATTATTGATAATACATCTTATAAAGCTAGATATTTTCCATATAAAAATGTCTGAAACATATCTTGAGAAAATATGGGGTCCTTTCCCTACTGGCCTTCTGCTCCTTGAACGTTCCTCTGTAGTATAGAATATGAGGGGGAAAGTGCTAAGAAAGGATGATAATATCAAATTTGACCCTAACCCTAACCCTAACCTCAGAGTCTATTTTTATGGAGTCTATGCAAGGCAAGCACTATGATTTTTGTAGGTGTTCTTTAAAATTCCAGGTGGCAAATAGTCATTCTTTTAAAAGATATTTGGAATTTTATTGTTGAATATCCTTACTAGACATTTAGGATATTCCTATTCCTAATCCTGCCAATGCCTCACCATCTTAATATGTCTATGATTCACTATCTGAGGGTATATTTGCTTTTCAAAGGTTTAATTCTTTGCGAAGAGAAACAAGAAATAATATCTGCGTGTTAGACATCATGTGCCCAGTGCCTATGCACAATGCCTATCACAGGTTTGAAACCCAACAATTGTTGAATGAATGAATGAGTGAACTAGATGCAAATTAATCTAAATAGTGTAACATGCTTGTTTCGGAACATCTGTTTTGGAATGATTTAAACTTGGTATAATAAAATGACATTAATCCAGACTCGATTATGGGGCTAAAAGAATCTGTCTGCTACCAAAACAACTTCAATTTTCCAGTCCTAGTAGGTATAGACATTAAGCTTAAAGAGCTTCCTGCCAGGCCTTCAGCTATCTTATTTTGTCATTTAGTCCTTCCTTCCACCCTCCTTTCCTCTTTCCTTTCTTCTGACCCCCCTCTTACTTTCCTTGAAGAATGATCTTTATTAAACATGTGGTCATTACTCATAACTAAATTCTATATTTCTGGGCATTTCTTTATCAAGAGCTTTTATTTCATCTCATTTTTGTTTCCTTACTGTAAGCCAAAGTTATAAATATAAAATTCCCAAGGAAATCCTTAGATTTTCTTAAGATGAGTATCTTAACATCAGACTTTGTCAAGTTAGGTTTGTCAATGCCACTTTGATTTCTAAATCATGGTGTACCTTCGCTTTCAAATATCTCTCAATCACTTACCTATCAGTAATTTTTTTTTTTAAAGATTTTATTTTTTCCTTTTTCTCCCCAAAGCCCCCCCCGGTACATAATTGTATATTCTTCGTTGTGGGTCCTTCTAGTTGTGGTATGTGGGACGCCACCTCAGCGTGGTTTGATGAGCAGTGTCATGTCCGCGCCCAGGATTCGAACCAACGAAACACTGGACCGCCTGCAGCGGAGCGCGTGAACTTAACCACTCGGCCACGGGGTCCAGCCCCACCTATCAGTAATTTTTAAAATACGGTGTTCTATTTTAAAAATAAATCATGAGGTTATGCATCTAAATTACAAATCCCGTCCAAAAGCAAAAACAAAATTTTTATCATTTTTCTTTCCCCAGAATGTAAATATATCTAATTCATAGAGAACATTGCCACTGGGTCTTAAGCAAACAAATAACAGCCCTTTAAAATTAACAGCCTCTCAAACTATTCACTTGAATCTTGAGCTTAGGAGAAAAAGTGTCTTATTACTGTGCCTTTCATTTACAAATTTTAATTTTCTTAAATATTATTTTCCCAAGTTTTTTTTGCTCCCCTGCTCTCCATGATATATTTCAACCCAATAATACTACTGAACACTTTCCATTTCTTATATGTAATTACTTTTTCTACCTATACATTCATCTATTTACATGTTTTTCTACCTTTTACATTTATTATTGTCTGACACTATCTCAGACCTCAAAGCAAATAAAGTAATATTTTATTTTTGTCGTCTTGACAGCTTGTTTGGAAGTTCTAGCAGGGGAGTGCAGCTACTCCTAGTCCCTGGACCAAAGAATGGTCCTCTAGCAGGGAAGGTCGTCTTCTTCGAATGAGCACAGGCGCAGCTTCAGGAGGGAGACACATGGAGTGGTGAGGAAGGAAGGGGACACCCGCCTAGCCAGCCAGAGCAGCCAAATCAACCCTGGTGATCAATGGGGTGACAGTTGTCACAGCCGGATTGCCCTCACACACGGTGGTCTTTACACTCTCTTTCTTCCTTGGTTTTCATTGCTTCTAGGTTTGTTTTAATATTTGATTATGCCTTTCTATTTCATCAACTTTGGGGAAGTATGGTGACTTATTTAGATACACTACAGAATTATCCGTAGTCCTAGAACTAGATGAAATTATTCTAGATTATAATAATAAATCGAAAAACATTATATATGCAAATTATGTGAATGTGTACATACATACACAGGGACATGTGTGGACTTATACATAGAAATCATATAAACGATGTACCATATACAGCGTCTGTAGGGTGCTTCACGTTCACCAAGAACTTTCATATTTAAATGTATCATTTACCCTTCACAATAACACTACAGTAGGCAAAGCATGGATTATGCCCATTCTAGCAATGCAGAAACTGAAGCTTAGGAAAGACCAGTTAGTTAAGGTCACACTGATGGTTCTGTCCACTGTTATTTGAACTCGTCTTGTTTCGGTAAGTACAATCTTTTCTTCTGTTATGTTGCATATGCTTAAACTCTCCACACTCATGGTGGCAACGTCTGCATCACAAAAACTTCAGACTCAGCTGAAGGCTTGTTTACATAATACAATGTTTAATTCAATAAAAGAAGTTTTTGCCTTGATAGTGGAATTTTTACAGGAGTTCACCTGTCACTCAACCTCTTTATGATGTGAATTGAATGGTATATTACATACAAGGAGTCTTATGTTCTGGGTGGTTCTGAGAAATTATATCACTATTGAGTGCTCAGAGAAACATTTTCTTCCTTGTGTCTTTTTCCATTTGTTTTAATCAGCAGGTTTCAATTATTTAGAAGGATTTACTAAGAACATATGATGTGTAAGGAACTCTTCTGAGAAACACGGAGGATACCAAGCCAGCCGTGCCTCCACCCCTCTCTCCAGCTTCTTTGCTCCAGCCAAGCTGGCCCCTTGCTATTCGTTAAGCCTGCCAGGCGTGCTGCTGCCTCCGGACTTTTGCTTTGGAAGCTCTTTCCAATTTGTTTGCTCTTCACACAGAATCTGCAAAGCTAACTCCTGCCCAGTTATTTGCTATCTCCTTGAACTACGGTAGCACTTCACTAGCACTTCTATTAGGGCATACATTCATACTTTATATTACGTTCATCATTATGTATTAATTTTTCCCTAGTAAACTGTAAGCCCTCTGGGGTCTATACTGGGGAGTATTCAATGTATTCATAGAACTATATTTTTATAACGCCCATCCCCTTTACAAACCTGATAGTCTAACGTCTCGTATATAGCAGGAAATTAATGAATCTGTTATCTTAAATTGAAGTACCAGACAAGGAATAAAAAGTTAATACCATGGGCTAGTGTTCCCGAAGAGTGAGATATGTACCACCTTACTATAATGTATGGATACTGCTCTTTCTAATTACACAAAGGAAAAAGTCTCACTGAGATGACAATATGTCTTTAATACCTCTACCACACTTGATAAACTTACTTGTAAAGATGAAACAACAGGTTTCAGGCTTACAGCCTTTTGCAGGTATGAGTATGTAGCTAGAATTTTTAAAGCATTATTTTGCACTAGTTTTATATTCATCTTCTATTTATAACGAGTGATACTGATTACATACTTATGGTTCTGATTATTTTTGCTTTTTATTTTAAATATTAAATGCTTACAAAGACAATTTATAACAGGTAAAATATAAAGAGTAATGATTACATACCTGTGTGCTCAACTTAGCTTCCTATACGGTCATCTCAGACAATCCATTATTCTGTCTGAATTTGCATTTCCTGTATTACTACTGAGAATAAATATTTTCACACATTTCCTAGACCATCATGTTTCCTGTAGGTGAAATTCCTGTTCATGTTAATTTCCCATTTTCTCATTTGAAGTTTTGTGGGGTTTTTATGGATTTATGGCTGTTTTCTAAATATTTAGGAAACTAATAATTTTTCTAGCTATAGGTGTTATAAATGTTTTATTATCTTGTAGCTTTTACTTTTGCTCACTTTATGAAACTTTTGGTAAATGGAAGTTATTATTTTTAATGTAGATGAACATATCAATCATTTTACTTGTGATTTATACTGTCTGGGTCTTATGTGAGAAATCGTTTCCTAACCTAAGGTCATAAAAATATCCTCTATATTTTTTTCTAAGAGATTTATGGTTTTGTCTTCCAAACACTTTTATACATGAGTAGGGATTCAATTTTATTCTTATTTTTTCCATATGGATAATGAACTGAATATTCCATCCATTCTCCCACTTATGTGCAAAAATAGCTCTGTTCCATATTGAGTTTTTATATGTCTGATAGCTCTTGGAGAACCATTTTGTTCTGTAGATTAATACCACATCATCCTAATTACTGCAAATTTATTACAAATTGACTACATAATAGGACAAATCTTCCCCTGTCTATTTTTTTCCTTCAAGAGAATCTTTGATATTCTTGGCCTTTCATTCTTCCATACACATTTTGAATCTTCTTGTCAAGTTCCAAAAAATAAAAACATAAAAAGTACATTTTAAAATCTGTTGAAATTTCGACTGGAGTATCTATGAAACTATAGATTAAATTAAGGACAACTGACAACTTTACAGTATTGAGTCTTCTTAGCCATGAACAACTTACATCTGATTATTTATTTAGGTCTTTAAAAATATCTTTCAATAACGTTTCATCACTTTCTCTATAAATGTCCTTCACATCTTATAAGATTTATTTGTAAGTGCCTAATTTTTGTGTCTATTATAAATAGGGTTATTTTAACATTTACATTTTCTAAGTTTTTTGTTGGTGAATAAAAATCTAATTGACTTATATGAGTTGATTTGGTACCTAGCAATTTAGCTAAAGTTTCGTTTATTATAATAATTTGTCTTTAGAGATTCTTTGGATATGGTTTAATATACAAACATAAGACCTCCAAATGACAGTTTCTTTTCAAGTTTAGTGCTATTTTTCAATACTTACATTCATTGTTATTTTATCTTACATTGTTGGTTAGATCAACCAGTGATTTTACTATGAAATAATAATTGCATGAAATTTTCGCCACTCATTATGATGCCTGCTGAAAATAACACTTTAAATAGTCTTTATTATGATAAGGAAATTCCTTCCTAGCCCTAGTTAAGTGTTCTTTTTAAATCATGAATGTATGTTGAATTTAGTTTTCTATGCAACTCTTGAGATAAACATATAATTTATCTCCTTTAAATTATTAACGTGGTAAACTTAATTATTTCATTTACTGAGATTGAGCCCACCTTGCATTCTTGTGATATAAACATTATAATCATAGCATAAAATCTTTCTTAAATATAGTGGATTTAGATTGTTAATATTTTACTTAAAATTTTAAAATGTAAAATTGGTCTAAATTTTACTTTGTCTGGTTTTGATATCAAGATTATGTTGGACTTATTAAATGAATTAAAGTGTTCCCTCTTTTTGTATTTTCTGGCACAGCTTTGGAATTAAGTTTATGTTTTAGTATTTTCTTTGTGGGAAAGTTTTTAACAATTTATTAAACTCTTTAATGTTCATGGAATCATTCTACTTCTTTTTTTCTTGAGCCAGCTTTGGTAACATACTATTCTAAGACTGCTTCCATATAATCAAAATTGTCCAGCTATTAGCATAAAGTTACTAATAATATTCTCTTGCTGCTTTTTATCTTGTATATTTTTGGCATTTTTTGTAAAATTTTAATTGCAAAATAACATACATATAGTAAACTGCTATAATCATAGGTGTATTGCTTGATGAAATTTTACATATGTATATACCAGTGTAACCATCACATCAATGAAGATATGGAACATTTCTAGCACCCAGAAGAATCCCTTTTGCCCCTTTCCAGTTGATAGCATCTCAGGGGTAACTATTCTGACTTTGATTAGTTTTGCCTATTCTTAAACTTTTTATGAATGGGATCATGTAATACTATGCTTCTGGTTCCTTTTTTCCAACATTATGTATATGAGTAATCCAGGTTGTTATATGGCAGCAGTTCATTATTCTTTCTTGCTCTGTAGTATTCCATTGTATGAATGAAACGAATTCATACCATTATATGAATGTATCTGTTCATTCTATTTTGACAGACATTCTGAATGACTCTAGCTTGAAGCTTATATGCAAAAGCTACTATGAATATTCTTGTTCATAACTTGTGGTAAACATATGCACTCATTTATCCTAGATATAGACTAGGAGTGGAATTGATGGGTCATAATGCAGGCTAGTACTCAACTTTAGTATATATTGCCCAACAGTTTTTTAAAGCAGCTGTACAAAATTATACTCCCACTTGTGAGAGAGCTCCAATTGCTCTTGATTCTTACAAAAAAAGAGAATTTTTGCATTCTTTTTCATTTCAGTCATTCTGGTATGCAGAGTGGTTCTCCCACTATGTTTTTAACTTCTGCACATAGGAAATTACGGCTCCCCTTTCATTATTAATATTATTTATTGCTGTCTTTTTAAACTTGATTAATCTCACCAGAAGTTTGTAAATTGTGTTAGTCTTTTCAAAACACTAACTTTGCTTTGTTGGCTTCTTTGTTGTTTGTTTTCTATTTCATAACTTTTGCTCTTAGTTTTACTATTTTTTTCCCTTCAACTTTTTTAGGAGTTTATTTTGTTGCTCTATTTCTAATGTCTGAAGTTGGATGCTTAGCTCATTGATATTATGCCTTTTTCATTTTCTAATATGTATTTTTATGTTCTAATAACTTTCCCTCTAAGTAATTTTATTTTTATCTCAGAAGTTTTGAAACGCACTTATCTTTCAGTTCCAAAAATCTTTAATTTCTATTTTTATGCCCTCTTTTTTCCATGTGTGGTCTTAATTTTAAAATTTATGGAGTTTTTGAAAAGAGATCTTTCTCATTTATAATGCATTTGTATTACCATCAGAGAATGTGGTTTGTGTGATTCTAAACTTTTAAATTCGTTAAGACTTGCTTTATGATAGGAAGAGTGTGAAGAAAACCAGTTCATTTACAAGGATAAGACATGACCTACAGACAGGACACAGGAGATGCAAACAAAGGAGGAAATACAGCACTTGGAGAGAGACCGGCCCAAAAGATTAGGAGAATGGAGAAGATATAGGAGATATAAACAAAGTTTCAGATAAGAATGACTGGGAGAAAGATGGAACACTGAAAAATTGGAGAAAAAAGAAATTATGGTTTGATGTGATCAAAGGGCTACCAGAATATTCAACAGGTAATGTTAAACAGGTAGATGGAAACCTAAGATTGGGACTTAGAGAGACTGACATTTGGAATGTGATATTTTGGTCCTCCATATGGGAATAACTAGGTACTAGAAAATGAGAATGAGGGGAAGAGAAAGGCATTAAGAACAGAATCTTCAGGACAGTGAGCATTTAAAAGCTTCAAAATGGGGGGGAGGGGGGAGATATAAATAAGGGAGCCAGCTATCTAGCCTTCTTTAAAGCCTTTGGCAAGGTTCTCATATTTAAGCTGTTAATTTTCTAGAAATACAAAGTACATCTAATAGAAAACTGCATCTATATTATGTGGTGAGGGGAGTCATACAATAATAAGAGACCCAGAATGCTGCTTTCGGTTTCCTTTCATTATTCAAAATCATCTTGAATTGATATTTACTAATCTGCACCTCAACACAATTTCAGCCAAAATGTAAAATGCTCCTCCTAAATAGAATTCTATCACTACACAGGATGATTCCAAACTCTTTATGCCTAGTACTCAAAGGATAAATATTATGTACAACTCAAGATTCATGATTGTATACAAAAATATTCCTATTTTTGAAACCCACATGTTCTAAAATGATACTGCAACCATATGGAAAGCATCAGCAAAAAATCCAGAAGTGGAAGTAAGTACAGAAAATGTAGCAATGGTAGTGGCCGCAAATTCAATATGTGGGGCAATCATCAATGCTAGGTAAGCATGGGACTGGAGACAACGAACAGATATGAGGCAGCTGCTTCCATGTTCCACACCCTGATATTTATGCCAGGGGTCATTAACTCCCTGTTCTAGTGCATTGTAGATGCCAAACAAATATTGAACACAACAACACTAAATCTGAGAGCAGATTGGACTTGGCAAAGCAACTCAATCTATTTGAAGAACATCTTGAATCTTACAAACTTATTTGGTCATGTAAATTTTTCACTTAATTTTAAAATACTGTTTATTCAGAGGGAGCTTAACTCATCTATTTTTGATTTTTTCTTTTTTTTTTGCTGAGGAAGATTAGCCCTGAGCTAACATCTGTTGTCAATCTTCCTCTGCTTTATATGTTGTTCACCACCAAAGTGTGGCTGATGAGTGGTGTAGGTCTGTGCCCAGGATCCAAACCTGCAAACCCAGGTTGCCAAAGCAGAACACACTGAACTTTACACCATGGGGCCAGGCCCTATTTTTGTTCTTTTAACTCAGCAAAACTTATTATCAGCAATTTGACATATAAAAACTTTAAGGTTTCTTTTTCAACCTCACATGGAAATTTTTATTATATACAACAAAATAAAAAACTATGGAACTTGAGTAGCTTCTGAACTGTCACCATATACACTTCCATTTTCAGTACAAGAACCCTGAAGAAAGAATACTGACTTTAAGACACTTCAAACAGACTTTCATACTAAAGATGAGCTTTGAATTTTGAGAAACTTCAAGAAACTTAAGCTTATTTTAATGTTTTTAGATCAAACCCAACTTTAAAGCATCTAAGTACTTTTGGGTAAACTTATTTATACGTATTAGTTACTAGATATACTTGCATATACATCTAAAGATGGAGTCTATACTATTATTGTCATTTTGAAGTGTTTATACTATGTTCATTTACTCAATTGATATTTACCGAGCCCTTATGATAAGCATGTTGGGTGTGTAGAGGTAATAAAGGAGAAGAAGGAAATAAGCAGGTAAACAAATAATGACAATTTTAAAAGAAAATCCCAAGGAAGAGACTAACTTTGATAAGATTTTCAAGGGAGGTCCATGTGACAGATGAGAAAGAGCCAGTGGTGCAGAAGGCTGCTTCGGAAATGTCGTCCAGGTGAGGAAGAAGCTCGTGTGAGGGCTCTGAAGTAGACCCCCCACTCAGGAGGCCAGGAGGCCGAGCACAGTGCATAAGGAAGAGCCACCCTGGACAAGGTGAAAGCAGCCAGACTGGGAGTGACCTCGTAAACTGGTGAAAGGTGGGATTTTATTTGAGTGAAATGGGAAGACACTGAAGAATTTTAAGTGACTTCATACAATTTATATGTCTACAAGATTCCTTCCACCTGCAGCATGAAGAACGAGTTGGAAGCAGGCAGAAGATAAAGGAGAGGAATCACGGGTAGGCTACTACACTATCCAAGCAAGAAATGATTGCAGCCGAGACCACAATGATGGCTTTGGAGATGGAAAGACATGAATGGGATACTTGTTGGAGGTAGAATCAACGGTACTTATTAATAAATGAGATGTGGGGAATGAGGGAAAGGGAGGAATCAGGAATGATTCCCAGGTTTCTTGCTTGAATAATTGGGTGTAGGGTGGTTCCCTGTCCTAAAATGAGGGAAGTCTGGAAAAAAAACAGGAGAGAGAATCAAGAGTTTAGCTTGTACACATTACACTTCAGAAATCTAAAAGAGATACAAATGGAAAAGTCAAGCTGTCTGCAGAACTTAGCAATCTGGAACAAAGAGGAGAGCCAGGCTAGAAACATGAATTTAGGAATTCTTAGCATAGAGACAGTTACAGCCACATGAATAGATGAGATGCCTACTGAGAGAGCAGACAGAGAAGGAAGAGAGGGCCAAGGATGAGCCCCAAAGAATCTCTGCACTTGCAGATCAGGCACAGGAGGAAAAACCTCCAAAGGCACAAGAAGGAAGAAAACTGGGAGAGGGAATGCCATGAAGTCAGAGAGGTGCAAGGCCAGGAAAGAGCTGTCCACTCTGCCTAGTGCTACAGAGATGATGAGGACAGAAAGGCTTTCTTTGGAACCTGGAAACCACTGGCAACCTTGCTAGGAGCAATTACAACTTCTTTGGGAAAGCAGGCCTTGAGATGGGTTGGGATAACAACAGTAGACTAGTACATGCTCACAGCATCTATGACAGAACTTCAATGACAATGAAACAACAACTTGAGTCCAAAAGGGGTAAAAATATGAATAGCATTCCTACAGTTAACACACTCAGAAGAAGAAGACACATTTATTCAACACCTTCTAGGTTCTAGTCACTGTGCCAGGTGATTCCTGCATGAAAAAAGCTAGACGACCAGCTGTCCTGCATGCTGCCATGGATGGGAAAAGGCTCTGGGAGAGCCACCAGCCAGACACAGCTCCACGGCACCCATCCACAGAGGCATTTGGCAGAGGCATTAGGAATATGAGATTGAGGAAATTCTTGCCCCAAGGAATTCATAGGAAGAAAACAGAAATGTAAAGAGATAATTATAAAGCAATGTAACAATTTTTATATAGTATTTAGGATGCAGTGTATACACAGGGCATTCAAGGGGAAAGGAAATGTTTGTGGTGGGAATTTGGGGTCAGAGGAAGCCTTCTGGAGTACCTGATCTCCAAATAAAAGGTAACCTGAACAGCCTCCTGGAAAGTGGAAGGCAGTCAGGAGGAGAGAGATTACTGAGCAGAAGGAACTAGATAGGCTTAGCAAGATACAGAGGAGTATGTCCCGTGTAGGGTAATTAAAGCAATTCCAACTACAGCCTAAGGTGAAAGGTAAGGAAAGGAGGGGAAATTTATCAGGGCCAGAACCTGAAGAGTCTGATATTTCACAGTTATTATATCATTCTATAAGGATGGAAGTGCAGAGCACTTAAAATATTTCAAATAGGGAGGAGCATGCTACTCAGATTTGTGTTTAGATAGATTGTTCTGGCAACCTTGTGGAGATGGATTTGAAAATGATAAGACTAAAGTCCGAAGAAACAATTAGGACACTGCTTCAGTAGTTTAGTGAAAGACAATCAGAGATTGAACTTATATGGTAAGGGGATAGAGAGGAGGGGATAGATTCAAGAAATATATTTATTTGCAAATTATATATAATCGCTATCTATGTGTCTTGATGACCAACTGAATGTGGAGAAAAAGAAGAGATTAAGAAGATCAGTGGATGCACAAGTGAAATAGAAAATATAAGAAAAAAGGCAGGTTTGGAGAAAGGATGATGAGTTCAATTAAGGACTCACTGCATTTGAAGTTCACAGGAACACGTGAGTGAATATATACAGTAGGCAGCTGTGTGTATGAGTCTGAAGGTCAGTGGAGAGGTTTGAGTCAGATACACCATTTTTTTTAAATCAACTTCATTGAGGTATAATTCATATAAAGTTTTCACTAGTTTTACATCTGGTGGGTATTAGTATACCATCATGTAATCACTACCACAATCAAGATACAGAATATTTCCGCCAGTTTCCTCCTGTCTTTTGGAGACACCATTTGGAGAGTCGTCCATAAAAGGTGGTAATTAAAGCCATGAGAGTGGATGAAGTACACGCAGAGTGAAAGTAGCAGTGAGGACACTAACTTACAGGAGCAGGAAGAGGAAGCAGAAGGCTACAGAACATCCAAAGAGGTATGAAGGGAACCAGGAGGGAAGACAGAAGTTCAATGCAGAGGGAACGGCCAATAGTGACAAGTAGAGCAGTAAGTAAACTAGAATAAGTTTTGCATTCTTGGTCAATTAGGTCAGTAGAGACCTTAGAGAAGTCAGTTGCAGGAAACTGATGGAAGCAGAAGATTCCTTGCAATGGGTGGAGGAAGTGAGTGACAAGACAAAATAAGACAGCACTACTGCGAGGATTTTATGAAAAGGACAGGGATGAATTTGCAGTTAGAGGAAACTGCCAGTGGAATTGTGAAAAGAGAATCTTGAACCTGGGGTTAGAGACCTGCCTTCTCAGAGCGTCTTGTCTACCAGTTACTAGCTGTGTGATCTTAGACAGATCCCAATCTATTTGGGCCTTTTTTGCTGTTTGTAAAATAAGGCAGCCTAATCAGATGATCTGCATTGTCCCTTCTTGTTCTGATTCTGTGGCGCTATATGTGCATCTAGCAACATGGAGACAATTGGTAACCCTTGCAAGAGTAATTTCAATGGACTGATGGGGATGGTGTGAATTGAAACGTGAGTAAATAATTCTCAGAGACACCTGGCTACAAACAGTCCTGTAGAAATGGAGGAGAAGAACACATGCTTCCAGTATCATCATGAGACAACATTTTGAGGTCCAGATGGGCAGCACCTGACCAGAGAGCCAAGCCAGTGTCAATGAACACCAGAAAAAGAACTAACATTTATTCAACACATAGTAAATGTCAGTAACTCTGCAAGATGCTTCATATGTGGAAAAAGCTGGATGGCCAGTGTTCTTCCTGTCTCAAACTCTCTCTACCATTTATGGAATCATTGTAGGCTATGCACAAATTTAGATCATACTTAACATTTGAGGAGCAAAAGGAAATGAATAGGCCACCCCCAATTTTATCCTAAACAAAGGCTCCATAAAACTTAGATTAATAATCAAAGGATTTTGGCACAAAGAACACATTTTTCACAAATTCAGAAAGCATTACACAGAAGAAATGGGGTTCAAATTCAGATCTGTCTTCAACTCCAAATTTCTCCATTACATGACAGCTACGTATGATGAGCCTTCCTTTGTGTCACATGCCTTGTCTTTCATCCACTTCTTGGCTTGTAGGAGTTTATGTAGTACTAATCCTTCCCTAGATTATACCTAAATCCCTTTTAAATAGGTAACCTAGTCTTGACGAAATAACATTCTTTTCAGTCTTTAAAAGATGCATTCCAGTGTCTACCAATACCTTTATGTGATTGTAAGTCATAGTCCTGAAAAATTTAATCTTGTTCTTGACGATCTCTATGTATCCAGGTTTTATTACCTCCTGTGGTCTTCTTTTCTCTTCTGATGTCTCAATCCTCAGCAAGAAGAGATGAAAATACCACCTATATCACTAAGTCCTTCAATTCCTACCTAGGACATCTAAGTCAATAGAAACAGACGTCATACTTCTTTTTGATATAAAATTTATTCCCACGTGGCATACCTGTCTTTTGGCAAAGACTTAATGTAATAATTTCTCGTTTACCTACACTGGTGAAAAATTTACACATTACTCATAATGAAAAGTCACAGAAGCATAACTCAGCTAACAAAAAATGTAAACAAATTAGTATTTATTATATGTCTTTTTCTTGCTGACACATTATTTATAGGCTTCTTTTGGTAAAACTTTACATATGTTTACATAATTTTCTATGTCAAGTCCAAATATTATGGTCTACTGTACACTTTTAACTGTAGAGAGTTTCAGAAAGGAAGTGGGCACATAAAATTTTATGACTTAAACAGTATAATGAAGAAAAATAATAACAATGATGAAAATTTGAATAAATTAGTGAACTTCTGAGGACAAAGGAAACATGTACAACTGAATCCTAGTATCTGCTCAATTAAGGGCATTGCTACAAGGTCTTATTAATCAGGTGTAATAAAGAAGTTGCCTTCTGCATAAGGAGTCATTTTAACTCTCAGTAGCTAGGTATTAACAAAACACTACCATAAGAATTACAATTAAAAAGTACTTTAAAAAATATTTCATATATTATTCTATGTATGTGCAGGATGTAGTTAAACCTTATAATTATCTTAAGATTTTAGGCATAATTAAAGACTTGACCATCCCTTAAAGATGTTCTTCTAATCAAGTAACTCTAACCAAATTAATGTGTAAATATGTTCTCCTTCCTTTTAAAAATATTTCACTTCAAATGGTATTATAATATATCTAGCAATTTAGAAATATCAGAAAATAGCATCTGGGAGACGATAAGAAGAAATAGGCATATGCCTTTCCACAAACAATCCACTAAGACACAGGAACCTGGTTTTGCTTGCTTTTAAATGAACACATACCACCACACTCACACATATGCATACACACAAATAGTTATTTCAAATCAACTTTATATGCTATTTAAATTAAACATGAATATACAAACTCCTCTATACCAGTTAAGCATATCAAAATAAAAAAGGGGGAGAGGAGTAATTTTCTGCATAAAATTTTTTTTTAATTCTCATTCATACGCACTTTAAAAATAAGACATTTTCAGGACAACTGGGGAAATTTGAATATGGACTTCTTATAGAGATATTATAGATTTACTTAATTTCTTTAGCTGATTTAGTTAATTGCCTTAGCTAATGATATTATGTTTATTTAGGAAAATGTCCTTATTCTTAGGAGATAACATGATATCTGAAACTTACTTTCATGTCGCTCAGTTTAATAAAAAAGGTTTCAAAGAGAGAGAGAAACGTGCCAAAATGTTTCTATCTGGTAAATCTGTGATATAGATACATAAACACATGCTCATTGTGTCATCCTGTTATCTTTTCCATATCTTTAAACATTTTTGAAATTAAAAGTTGAAAAAAATTTCATTTCATATGATTATAACTACCAATATTTGTTTCAAAAGAAATTACTTGATCCAACACATGAGGCATGAGCCATTATGAAAACCATGTTCTTCCAGCTGTCCTCATCAGTTTGAAAGGACTTCATTTATTTAAATGAGAGAAAGGTGCAGATTTACTTGAGCAGGAGAAAAACGAAAGCAGCTTCAAAGTTTGGGAGCTTGCCTGTCACGCAGATGCCACATTTTACAAGGATGGGCTCTGTGTTAGTCCTCCACTTCTCCCCTACCAGCTGACTGATGGCTATCTGCAGGGAGATGCAGGGGGGCCTCCAAGAGGGTGTGAATGCAGAGACAAGATAAGGAAAATGCAGTGACCCCAAACTGAAAGGAGATGGATCTCCCCGGGGTTTTCATTTGGATGGATCTCCAGATAGGGGCAGGTAGGGAAGTGGAAAGAACTATTAGAAACCAGGTGATAAACCACAAAGAAGTTATAACAAAGTGAGCCAACCTCTGCTCAGCTCCAAGGAATGATCACTCGGAAAACTATTTCATTGTAAATGAACTTGTTTTTTGTACTCATTGTAGCAAAGAACACATGAAACTATACAAACTAAGAAAAAACCCACTAATTTTGAAACCCAAACCCAGAGAGCGAAGACGCTGGGCTGGTGCCTTTAAAAGGAACGTTGGGCATGTGGTGCTTAATAAATACAGGGGCTTTTAGAAAATTCTGTTGTGAGAAAATATTTTCCCCACTACTCAGAAGACAAAGAAAAACAGTGAGGGTCGAGAACACAGCATTAAAAAGCCATGTCTACCCAATTTGTTATCCACAAATATATATATTCTTTTTAATTTACCCTAAGCCAGCACGTTGGCTCATAGTATCTTACTTTTATGTCATTATCTCTCTGCCATACACACAAGTCATAGCTGGGGATTTCAACTCGCGGTGAAGCTATGCTGAGATTCCAGATCTCAGTGGTGTTGGCATGAGCGCCGGTCTCTTCAGTCATAGAGAAGACAATATCCTAGGGAGACTGGAATTAGTCCTATTTTGCACCATTCAAGCCAAAATGCTGCTTATCAAGAAGCAAGTAATTGCTAGCTAATGGCTAGGGGGGAAAAAACAGTGCATTTCAATCTAAGCATCTCTTGGCACATGTCAATGAATAAAGCCAGGAAAGTGTAAATGTAAAGTGGAGACAGTTTCTTGAGGAGGTTAAATAGCAAACATTAAAAAGGCAAGTTACCTCATCCGACTGGGAGGGACTGATTCTGGGCATTGGCGATACTTGCGGAGTTTTCAACTGTGTGCTATTGCTATCTGGCACGAGCTCTCGGTGGACCGTTTGGATGTGGTTCTGGAGTTCACTTTCAGACTCAAACTTAACGTTGCAGCTAGAGCAGCGAGTCTTCAGTCCCCCTGCCTTGCCTTTTCCCTCAAGGGCACTCAGATTCTCATTCTGGCCCAAGCCTGGTCTATTCGTGCCGGGAGGGATGTTGATGCCTGGGCTGCCGCTCTTACTGAGATTCACACAGCCAGCACATAGACCATATGGCAGGCCGTTGATGTCAAGTTTCACCAGATCTTGCTTGGAACGGAATTCTTTGAGGCAAGATGCGCACTTGTACAGTTTTTGGACATGCTGGCCACGCCCTGTGGTCTGAACCGCAGACCCATTCCCTGTCTTTTGCATGTGGAATGTCCCATGGATTTTGAGTTCTAAGGTGGAGGTCACTGTCTGCATGCAGACCACGCAGCGAAATCCTGTGAGGGAATTCCTCAAGTCAGGATGCATTTGGCAATGCTCTAAAAACTCCTCTTCACTCTGCAGAGGCATCTTGCAAATCCGGCAGTTTCCAGTATCGAGACTCTTACTGTGGGTGACTTTGTGTTCGGTAAGAGTTAAGAGGGAGGGAAACCGCTCTCCACAAATAGGGCACATGTAGTGTTTGACAGGGCCTAGGTGGGTCTGCATGTGTTCACGTAGGCCATTTTCCGAGAAGAAGGTTCGAGAGCACACGTTACACTTGTAATTCCCTTTAATGAGCTCGGCTTTCTTCTTCACGATGGCACTTTCTCCAGGTCTGATGTTGTGGTCTCGGAGCTGGTGGTTCTGCAGCAGAGTTTCCATCGTGTAGGCTGCCCCACAAATGTCACACCCATACATAGGCTCCGAGGTGTCCACATCTTCTTCGCTCCCGTCATGACTGTTGTGGGACTCTTGGCTGTTGGTCAGCAAGGTCTGCAGCTCCACTTCCTCCTTCTGCACTTGTTCAGAAGCCCCATTTGCTCCACAGTTGGGAGTCTTGGTTTCAAACACACAATGCTTTTCCCGCAAGTGTTTCTCCAGCAAAATGATGGCATGGAAGGCTTTGCTGCAGAACTTACAGTTGTACTTCTTACTGTGAGTGGTGATGTGGCACTGAAGCTCCACCTCAGTGCCAAAAGACTCGCCACAGAAAATGCACTTGTGCACTTTCCCTTGATTTTCCAGGTGGTTGTGTTTCACGTGGAGCTGCAAGTCGGTCTCATTGCGGAAGTCCCAGTTGCAAGACGTGCACCTGTAGACTTTCTTTTCGTTACTGTGTTTTACAGCCAAGTGAAGTTGAATGGAGACTTTTGAGTCAAAAACTTCTTGGCAGAGGGTGCAGCGGAAGAAGACAAAGGTGTGCATGTCCAGCAGGTGTTTCTGAAGGTCATCCACTGATGTGAACTGCTTATCACAACTCTCGCAGATATAATACGTTGAGGTGATCATAAAATGAATGGTAACGTGCTTCAGCAAGGATTCTTGGTTGGGGAATTCCTTGTTGCACTGAGGACAGGTCAATTTCGGAAGCACAGTGTCCAGATGAGTTTTTAGGTGAGTCTGAAAGCTGTCTAGGGATGTGTACTTAGCACCACACTGATTACAGATATATTCTCCAGCCGGACGTGCAGGCGCACCTCCCACTGCCTGCATCATCTTAAGAGATGTCTGCTCTATGGCCACAGGAGAGAGGGGGCTCAAGGCCCTGGATTTTTTCCCATTATGAATATAATTCAGGGCCAAGGGAATGTTTTTATGATTCTCTTTGATATGCTTGTTCAGTTTAAGAACGCTGTTGAATATTGGAGAATTCGTACAATAGGAACAAGAATACACTTCTACTACTGGTTCTTTTGGAGTCCCAAGCACTGGAGACCCAAATCGGGAGCCACTGAGGTCGCAATGGACCTGTCTTATATGCTCTTCAAGGGAAGAGTCAGTGAGAAACCCCATGTAGCAATGGGGGCAAAAGAACGCGTTGCTGTCCTTAGCTGCAGGGTTTGCAAATCCGTGAGAACATCGGATGTGTTCCTGAAGAGTGTTGAGGTCGTTGACAACTTCAGAGCAGAAGTTACACTGGTAGACTATGGCGGGCATGGCAGAAACAATCAGACCTGGGTCCTGAGCTTCATGCACTTGCTTAAGATGTTCATTTAGGTTATAGAGTGAGGGCAATACCTCCAAGCAATACTGACAAATATGGGCCTGTTCGGGCTTATCTAAATGCATAGTTTTCAGATGAATCTGCAGAACTGCCAGACTTGAAAATAACTGCTTGTTGCAGTAAATACAGCTGTAGGTAACTTTTGCTTGTTTACTCGAGGGCACAGTCATGTCAGGGGTCTGCTGGGCAGCCCTCTTTCTCCCTCGACTCTTTGGGATTGGCGGGGCAGCTTCCACCATGGTTGAGCTGTCCACTGAGAGGTTGGAATCTGGAGTCGTGCTGGACACAGAGGTGTAGCCCACCGTGACCAGGGAAGGGCTGTTGCTGTGATTGCAGGACTCGGGTTGCTGGTGACTATCCATGTGGCTGTACAGTTCCTCAACTGTGTGGAAACTCTCAGAACAAATGCTGCAAGAGTTCTTCTTCTCCCCGCCGTGCATCTGCTCCATGTGGTTCATGAGGGAGGTCTCCTCTACAAAGAGCTCGTGGCAGTAGACACACTGGAGGGCTGCTCGGTCCTCATTTGGGGAGCATTCAGGGTGGCACTCGGCAATATGCTTCTGGAGGTCTTCCGGGAAGTCAAAGCCTTCCTCGCACTGACTGCACTTCTGAGTGTCCTTCATCTTCCAGTCCTCCATCCTGGAACCGGACTGGGAACCGTCCTTGTTCCTCTCGTGAACCTGCATGTGTCCATGTAAGGAACTAGAGGACAGGAAGCCACGGCGACAAATGGCACATTTATATGGCTTGTTGGACGTGTGAGTCTTTAAGTGGATCTTCAAGTGATCACTTCTGGAGAACGCAGCATCACATTCACTGCAGTGGTACTTCTTGTCCCCTGTGTGGAGTTTGATATGGCGATCTCGGCTCCGCTTGTGTTTGAACAGCCTACTGCAATAGGTGCATTTGAAAGGCAGTTTGTCACTGTGACTCTGCTCATGGTGCTTTAGGTAGCTGAGGCGGCTAAACGACTTGTCACAGAATTGGCATGGATATGGGAGTCCAGGGCCGCCTTCTTCCTCTCCAAAATCACACCCTTCTCCATGGCTAGGGGAAGTCTGGTCCTTGCTGGATGGTGAGGAAGCTGGCCAAGAGCAAGTGGGATCATCTTCAACATCCACTCCATCTGAAATGAGAAGCAATGAAACATTCCATTTTACGTACTGAGAATTCAAGAACGAGTTTACTGTACCATTTCAACAAGTACACATAGCTGGACCATTTACAACCTTTCAGGAAGAAAAATAGGGAAGAGAATATTTGAGTGGAATACTTAAAATCTGAGCCCAAAGCTTTTATTCTACATTTACTTTTTACTGGGCTGTAAAATACAAAAAGATATTAAATAGTTCTATGTCTAAATTATACTTTTATTACTTTTTATCATTCTTCCTTAGAAGCAAGGTATATATTACACATTGACAATTTTATTAAAATGCAGATTTTAATATATTTAATGTTTCTTTTGTATTCATTGTAAAATGATTTGCATATTGTGTGAGCATCTGAAGAGCCAAATGAAAAGAGGAAATATTACAGGAATGATTTAAAATTAATGCAGTCAACCCAGATGTCTAATATTTAATAAAAAATTCCCTCTGCATTTTGCTTGTTTTTATATAAAAAGGCAATTCTGAAGACCAAAATCTTTTATGGGGTTCTTATTGATACAGACCTTATTGCTTTCAGCAAAAAAATATTAAAAAGTAAGCACATGAAAGAAGACAGAAAACACAATAATAATTACGTCTGTGTAATGAAAGACAACTAGGATTTCTTCAATAACTGAAAGATTCGAATACCATAGGCCAGAAAATGGATTATTAAATGTTAGAAGGGTATTGCCTGATATTACATGTAGCAAGGATCAGCCAGGATCAAGAAAAAATGAGAGTTTCACAAGGGCCAGATTGTAACAGTGTATTTTGTTTGGAAAGTTCAAGAGGTGGCCCACCATTTCTTCCTTTTGTAAAAGCTTCAGCAGCATGAACTTCCTTAGCCAAACAGGACCTGCACTTTGAGGTGAGCAGAGACAAAGAAACTTGTGAAAAACTGGAAACAGGAAAAGTGATAAATGATTATGGTAAATGCTGAAAGATTTATGAGTAACAAAGAGAAGACAAACAAGACTGAAAGCCAGATATAACCTTAGCAAGCTATCCATAAAGTAACCCTACCTCATATTAGGTGGCTTTTTAACTATGTCCTTAGCAAATGTGTATTCTTACTTCTGTGCTCTCTTAACATCCAAGTGGAAAATAAGACCTTCTCCAATGGGTTTTGAAACTTCTTTTTTGCTTTTCAAAACAATCTATCATTCAAGATCAGGAAAAATCGTAAAAGCTTTTCACTCTGCAAAAGAGCAAGATTCTTCATAAATGCAGACAAGTAAAGGCCACACAGCAGAGCAGAGCTGGTGGGGATAGTGATTCTATTAGAAAAATAGGTTCAATTAGAACATTATTAGGACATTCTAATAATATTCAGTTAGCATACAATCAAATAAGTTTTTAAATTCTTCAAAGCTAAAGTTACCTAGCAAGCTATATTATTAACATAAAAGTAGAAACTGGCAAGCATTATGTAAACAAATTCCATGTCTGCTTTCTTTAAGGTAACAAGATTTTGCTAGATTATCAACCTCTTGCTTATCCACAGGAAACAGATGAGGATCATTCCTTTCCTGCATCTAGAAACTGATGACAACACCATCTCACTATCAATGCCAGATGGCAACCATCTAACTCTGAGAAAACAACCAAACACCATTCCTGGATTCCTGCCCACTGCAACAAAGCTTCGCAATACAAGTTGAAAACCTCATGATTTTGCATCCTCATTTATATGAGTCTATAACCCAACATATAATCCAGCATAAGAAAGGGTCTGATAATTGTGGGTGTGATTTAAATTTAAAGGTGAATACATACAGAGAACATACGTGGATAAACTCAAGTCACTACCTAACATATAGACAGACAATTTTAAACTCATAAAAACAAAAAACTCGATGATTCTAGCTTTCCCCTTAAAATATTATAAGTCACCTAAAGCTGGTATTCCCTAAAACAAACCAAAGTTTAAGACATTTCCCCTAACTGAAAAAATTACTATTTATTAAATTTTCTCAGCATTCTAGGTAAAAATCTACCATATTTCACATTTATCTTTTAAGCTTATATCCTGTTGTTTCACTTAAAAATATTTCCAAAGACATCATCTCATTTGTGCAATTGGGGAAAACAGTGAATCAGAATTTGTCATGCATCTAGACTGGAAGAATATAACTAGTGAGCCTGAAAATTTAGCAAGTAAATTTATTATTAAATTGTAGATTGTGTCCAGGCATGATATATTATTATACAAATGCACAAAGAATTATAGAGCAATAGACCATTATGAATAGTGTGCAATCCCTGACACCATGCTTAAATCAGGTTCTGGTCTGTGAGCCATGCCTGACTATATCTATTACATAACTGTTGTCTTAAACTTGTAAATTTCAACTACATGTCAAGTGAGCTGAGGGTTAGAATCACGTTTTTACTCAAAGTAGGATTCAGGGGAGCTGGAAACCGTCTCCTCTCTCTCTCCTGTCCCTTTTACTTGGTCTTTGGCGAAAAAAAAAGTGATAATCACAGAAATTGTGTCTTTATAATTGAAATATATGGAATCAACAACAGAATTCATAAGGCTTGGGCTGGGGGATGGAATAGATTGAGCAGAAGTAAAAAGTTTGAACAGGGAATGCTACTTTTAGAAAAATAAATAAAGGATTCATGAAAGGCTGATTTCTGTTTTAAAATCTAAATTGTAAAAAACTCACTTGCTAGTACTATAAATGGACCTATTCTCCCAGGGACACACAAGGAACTCACTGACTAAACTCCCAGTGGGGCTGGTCCATGCTCCAAGGGTATCAAACTCTCCCAAGACGTCTGTGGTGGTGGTGGTGTTGCCAACATTCTCTGAGGTCCACCTAAGTCTTTGAAAGCTGCCCATCCCCATTAACTTAAGCTTTTTGGCAATCACAATGCAAACTAGGTTGAAACGGCTAATACAGTTTTAAACAATCTCAAGTTCTTTTTTCATATGGAAGAAACTATGGAGGATTCTTTCAACTCTGGTTTCTGAATCAACTTGAACTTTTTTTCCCTTCAGCACCCACTAAGTGCTACTTACAGGAATGTCTTTCTGTGTTATGGCAAGTTTCCTGCATTTCAATGTGAAGTACTTAACATGTCCATGTTAAATTTTAATTTTTGGAATCAGTCACTTCACGCTAGCCGACTCTGGGACAGCTATAGCTCTTACAGCCGGAAAAAAAAATAAAAAAAACTTCGCTGGAAAACCAGCTTCGCAGCCTAAAAGTCTATTTAAAGATGCAAATGTGTGTGCATAGTTAGTACAGATGTTTTTCTACAGCAACTGTACTTGCTGAGTTTCACCATTTCCATAAAGCACATTAAAACAAGTGTGTGAACACTCGGAGATGAAAGTCTCAAACACTCCTGAGACTTTCAGTGGAAAGTAGAGCCGCCTGACTTTTCTCCAAGCAGACAGGAATGCCCATGATTCAGCAGCCTGAGTAAATAAAAGAGGTCCTTATTTCCTAATTTTGCTGGCTGGCCACACTGCAGCAGCCTCTGTGCTCCTGCCAAAGGGGATGCAGAACTGGAACTACACCCAGCTGCTGAAGGCCTGCCTTTGTTAGCCAGCCAGGCTTTCCCGACCATCTTCTGGCAACAAAACTGCCATATCCTGCAAGGAAGACCTCCATCTCAGGCTTGATGGTTCTCTAGTCTGCCGAAAAGGACGAAACAACAGATTTTGCCGGGTCTATGTCAAAGAATGACAGCTGGAAACTCAGTTAGTGGCAGAGCAACACCTGTTCGGTCATATTTATGGGGGAAAGTGCTCACTAACAGAAAAGTGAAGTCATACTAGAAGGAGGTATTCCACAGAAAAAAGGCACCAGAGCACAAAGTACCTTGACATGAGCCACCAGCCCATCATGTGCCAACCTGAGGAGGAGAGAGAGTAAAGACTGCATGTGATTTTATCCCGGCTGCTGGGGACAGACAGACAAGCATACCCCAGGAAGGGCTGCTCGGTGACCAAATGGGGGCCTGATATTCCCAGTTTACAGCCTGCCATGGTGAAAGAGAAATGCTGAGGGTCCCAGCCACTCTTTAGCTTAAGTCTAACCCAGGTAGCTAATAAAAAAAAAAAAATAACATCAAAGAAGGAGAAGAGACAATGTGCAGGAAGGTTTGGGGCAATGCTAATGCATATTTTGTACCATTAAGCACATCTTAGTAAGTGTAAGGTACATGCTTCTTGAGGGCAGGGGCCAAGCCTTTTAGAATATTGACTTCAACGATATGGGCAATTTGAAATTACTAGAGAGAAAGTCAACTAACAAGGTGGGTTGAATCACTATAGATGTTAAAGAAAATATCCAAATCTCTGAAGTTATGGAAACTCCCAATACTTTTAGTTCTTCATAGGGCTGCGCCTGCGAGAAGCTGGCTTTACTGATATACTTTTGTCACCTGAGCTCATTCACTGTAACGGCAGACTATGCTCTAAACTGCCCTTCGGGGAGTCAGTATCATGTGTGTGCAAGTGCCACACAGCAAGGTTTCCTTAACAGGGACAGGATTTACATCAATGGTTCCTTTTCAAATGAGGAAAAGCAGCACAAATACCGACAGGTCTGTCCCTCTGTTTTCAGGAATGCAATGACTCAGAATGAGAACTAAAAGTCAAGAGTCTGGAGTTTTATTTCTAGCTTCCTAAGTGACCTAGAGAGTGACCTGGCCAAGTCATTTAATCTGCCCCTACCTAGGAATTTCACCTGCAATATGAAGATAATAATTCTTGCTACTTACCCTCTGGGGTGTTGCAAAGATTAGTGAATATTTCTAGGGCACCTATCATCGCTGGAAGAAAAGCTGCATATGTAAACACAAAGATTTATGTGTTGCATGTATTTATGTTTCCACATGTAAGCTTCTATGTACATAGAATAAATATATTTTAACATTTTCTTTCCTTTAATGGAACCACTGGAATATTAGCTTTAAGGATTGGCCCAACGGAAATATACAGTGCCTTAAGGATTCATAGTTGTATATTCAGCCATTAAGAAAATAAAATATAAATAGTTGGTGATATCTAAAAATTAACGACTCATAAATCCAAGCTGACTATGTTCCAAGTATTAAATTGTCATACATAAGATATTATCTTGGGTCTTTCCAGACAGATAACCTGGGAACAAGTATCTTTCGCTATGTAATTCTGAAGCTAAGCATCTAATTTTAAAATTACCTCTCTTCTCCTTAAAACACTAGCAGTACAATCATTGCATTATTTAACATCAAAATAATTTCATTTAGTAGATGATTTTTTTAAGTGTGGAACAATAGGTTAAAATATGAGATCAAAGCAAATTTCCAGGTTATTTTCTCCCCTGGCTTAAAATGATTCTTCATCTCTGCCAGCATGCTAGAGAAGCAGTTGTGAACTTTCATATTAAACAGAGTTCACAGTCCTTTTTTCATTCATTAACTACCTGAGCCACCTTAAGGTAAACTGAGAATCCGAGGGAAATATACAGGTGTGTGCAAATGCTAAGAGAAGTTAGGTACTACTCAAAGAGGACAACATTTTGAAATGTGTGTTTAATAGACAGAGGTAACAGGGGTATTTGTCATGTTAACCCAGTGCCATCATAGTAACAATTTTATATCATCAAATTTGAAATCATCTAACCAAATTACACAATATAATTTTAAGGCAATGGTTTAAACTGCTAAAGGATATGGTCATTCTAAATAAACCATTATGCATTATTATGCAACTGCTTCCTTTCATTCTCAACAGAAATTTCAACAATTTTAGAAAAGCTGCAACTTATATTATTAAACTCTCATACTTTTTTTTTTTTTTAATCAACAGCCCCACATTAAATTCACTCCTTTGTCATATAACTTATTTAATGACTTGAAAATTAATACTCTTTACTGGGTGTTCAAAAGAGAAATGTGAACTTTAAACTTATTTATAATTCACAGACGCTTTTAAATTCTGTAATAATCCAAATTGTTCTGGAAGGACTAATTAAATGCATTAACAGTTAGGTTACGAGGAAAAAGGCTGGTCACCCATTAATGATAGCAGTTGTGGGGGAGTAGGAATTGGTGGTGCACATTTTTTAACACAGTCTTAAGACGAATTCCAGATATCAGAGCTCAGAGGTTATTTTTTTCCTTCCAATACTCCCTAATAAAAAAGAGGCTCACTTTCCCCAACAATCCTTTAATGCTTTGGAGGAGCCAATGTAAGAGATAAGAAGCTGTTCCCATTCCTGCCTTGCCCTCCTTAGGTAATCCTGGTTTTTATATCCATGCTGTCTCTTTCACCAGACACATTTCTATTACGTGTGCAGGGAGAAGTACCAATGTTTTGCTTGCTGTTGCTTAAAGTTCATTTGAACAGACGGAGCTCAGTGAATCCCATCTTCTGCAGCCAAATTAAACAGAAAACAGTGCATTCTTAAGCAGTTCACACTTAACTCCACCTCTCAGATCAGAGGAAAAAGCTGACGTGAAACCAGTTAAAGAACAGTCATCGTCTCACTCACAGAAATCGAAACGTGTTTCTGAAGCCAGACAGAAGGAAAAGTGGTTTCCAATTATGTGGGGGGTGAGAACTGCTCTACTTTTTCTCTTTTGGCTCACTTAAGCACATATATAACTAATGATAAGCACCAAGCTCTTGGCGTTTAATAATTGGCAATCATGCATCACACATCTGTTTACAGGGCTGTGACTGCGAGCAGTCTACATAACTTAACATGTTTATCTTTCCTTTTAATAATGACAGACATCATCATGGTGAATTTCCCTGAGTCTGTTTTCTTTTTATCTCTACTATTTTGAGTTAGAAGACATGTTTTAGTTACTTTGTAGTCTTGTATTTATATATGACCTCATACCACAAAGAATTTGAAGCAGTTCTTCATTGCTTATTTCGTTCATTCATTCATTTACCCAGCATTTATTAAGCACCTACTATGTGATCAGGTCTGATATGTGCTTATGAACTCTGGAAATTACTTGTTTTTTTTAAGTTTCAATTTCCTTGTGTATAATATCAGAAAACTTCCAGCCTGCCTCACAGTCAATATTATAAGAATCAAACATGACATTGCATGAAAAAACTTTCTGAACTGCTACAACATAAAAACATACTAAACTACTACAACTACTATGAAAATCAAAGTCACCTTTAGCTTATAACTGATAAATCTGAAAACAGTACAAAGGAATAAAAATTAGCAATAACTTAGGTGTTGCTTTTTTCATACTGAGATTCTAATAATTTTAAAGGACTTAAGGGGCATTTTTGTTTAAAAATGAAAAATAGACAAAAATATAAAAAAAATTTTCTGAACACTGTTAGAGATATCTTGAACATGCATGTGCTCATTCCTTAATAGCTACATACACTGGCAAGTTCTGATTAAGTCATTAGTGGAATAGAATTGTTACGACGGAATGGACTGCATTCAAAATCTTGAGGCCACATTCCAGAGTTCTGACACCAGCCTTTATCTCACTATTTTACTTGTTTAGCAATTTCTAGAGGCAAATTGTATTTGCTTCAAAATCCTTTATAGTAGGGTGAAATACATCTATTAAGCTTTGAAGAAATAGCCACACATTTTGAAAAATACTCAGCAAGTTTCTCAGTGCTACCACGTTCATCATGAGGAATTTAAAATTAACCTCTTCACTAGGGGAGCAGAAGGTAAAACAGATTCTTCCAGTGAGAAAACTAAGTTTGAAAATAGCTTCATTAGTGAATGATGGACTTCAGAAAGTTCATTCCAACATGTTAATGGTTTTTTGAAGAACTGCCATGACGCGCTAAAATTTTCCGACAAAGCGATCAAATTCTATTTCAACGAGGAATCTGGTTTATCAGAATGTTTTGTCATGTTAAAGTATACTTTACTGAGCATTTTTCCAACATGTAGGCTTTGCTCCAAGCCTGGAAAACTTTCGGTCACGAGGAATTATACCAACCCTAAAATGGTGTTCACTGGAGCTGAATTTCACCTGTCTTAGATCCACGGCAGCAGTAAAGCTGACGTGAATTTTCGGCAGTTTAAAAGGCCACACTGTATACTCCACTGCAGATAAAGCCACTGGAGAATACAAAAGTGTTGAAAGGCTAAAATTTAATTAATGACCAATTAGCACCCCCTGTGGGTTCATTGTGCAGTAAAGTGATAAATACGGTGTGCTAATATAGAAAAAGCTGTTACAAAGATTAGGGGGAAATATTGCTACAATTATCCATTTGGTATTACAATACCATGGACCTCAGGGTTCTTAATTTTGATGTTCATGTGTCTAATACATGATGGGAACCACTAAGGTCTGTGACAAATAATCATTTTTGTTTTTTAAGGCACAGACTTTGACTCACACAGGTTGTCAGGCTGGAGCACAAAAGCTCATCAGATAGCTAGTGAGCGCACCTAGCCAGCCACCCAGCAGCTGCGATTCGAAAGCAGTTTGTGTTGTCTACTCCTCAGTCAGTGTTTATACATTTTATGAAAAAGATACAGGCTATGGTAGTATTAAAAAGGGGGCCGCTGGACTATCTTGAGACTTTGTGCATATGAAGAGATCTACAGAAGGGCAAATCACCAAGGGATCCTCACAGGGTAGAATTTTTATAGTGTTTCAACAGAATCATTAACTCTCACACTAACACACAGAGTAAAACTAAAACTGAAAAGTGATGTCAGATCCCAAGTAAGCCAAATGATATAAGAAGTCCATTGTTTTAATTAAGATAATGTTTGCAAAAGTGCTTTATAAATTGCCAAAGACAAAACTGTTTTCTTAAAATAACTTTAATTAAAGTATAATAAAATATTTCTACACAGATCACAAAATATTAATACCATTATTCACATAGTTTTTTCTTTTTCATTTGAAAAAGAAATTTTTCAAATTCGAAAATTGAAAATTTGAAAGAGGCAAAATTTGAAAGACACAATCCTAAAAATAAGGCTGATTATCAATTTGATGACCTTCCAGGTACCTTATTCTTTGTTTTCTATTTCTCACTTTTGGTTCAGTTTACTCTTCGCTAGAACCTGTAATTTGGAATGAATATATCATTTTTTTCCTGTTAACTGTCCTGATGATTTATTTATGGGAACCAGTGCCATTCAAAACTGGGGCACAGTGTGTGTGCACAGTATGTTTTTATACAGAATTGACTAAATGTGCAGATAGACTAAATGATTTACAATAAAGTAATTTTTTTTTTTTGAGGAAGATTAGCCCTGAGCTAACATCTGCTGCCAATTCTCCACTTTTTGCTGAGGGAGATTGGCCCTGAGCTAACATCCATGCCCATCTTCCTCTATTTTATATGTGGGTTGCCCACAGCAGCATGGCTTGATAAGTGGCGCGTAGGTGGGCGCCCAGGATCCAAACCGGCAAACAGCAAGTCGCTGAGGCAGAGCTCATGAACTCAACCGCTACACCACTGGGCCAGCCCCAACTAAAGTAGTTTTTGAAATGTTTTTGATATTTCTCATTACAAAAATATTAATTATAATAATTTACCACTTAATATGAGTAAATGCACAATCACGTCTCAATGAAACACTTCATTAGGGGAAGTCTTTATGATGCTATTTTTTACTGATTAATATACATTACATATAATTATATTATTTTTACTAAATCATGTATTTTGCATATTTAATTAAATATATTTTACATATATGTGTATATATATGTTTATTATAATATGTGTGTGTGTATATATACATATTTCATACATATAAAACTGAAATAAGTATCTTGCCAAATATCTCAAACCAGTGACAAGGTCAGGCCTCCCTCAAGAGTCCCATGATACCCCCATATAATACTATTTCATTCTGCCTACATCCAAGAAATTTTACCATAATAAGACGATGTATAAGAAAACAATGCAAGGTGGTGTGGCCACAGTAACAAGACAGGTAATGAGGCTGGCTGGAACCGGGGGAAGCAGTTGGAGACCCCACCTGTACTTGTTTCTCAATGACATATGGACACCTATCCCTCTGGCACCCAATATATAGGACACAAGCAGAGTCCGCAAAATTCTACCGAAAGCTTAATGTACTAAAATGATTTAAACAAGAGTAAATTAAGAAATTCTAGTCAGATAATAAGAATTTGATATGTGCCTGCTTCATCCACATGAGAAGTGCACCAATTCTGAATAATTTTCACAGAGAAACTTCCGGTAATGATTTTGCCTTTGAAAAGGGGGATAAGGGTAGCAATGCACAGCGGTATATGCCCAAGGCCTATTGGTATGACCCTTGCAAAAGCATTTTCTATCACCCAAAGTCACAAAGCCGACCAGCACAGTTCTGGGATCCTGACTGACTCAATCCTGTCTGTAACAAAGGGCCGGTGTCTGAATCTTTATGAAGCGTCCTCCCTCCACTGAGCTCTCCTCTTTTCTCCTAAGATAGCCTGACGTTGTTTGGCATGGGTTATGCATACCTCTGGGTCTGACTTGAGGGATCAAAGGAAAGAAAACAAGTGAATTTGATTGAAGCCTACACAGAGACAAAGTCAAGGCTGTCATTCCTGACTTCTCATATAGATGAAACATAAGATTTAAGATCTGTAAGAAGTCTTAGCCTTTAGGAAAAAAAAGCGTTAATTTTACAGATGAACACACAGGTCAATGAGGATGAGCAATGTTATAATCTGGCACTAACAATAGCAGTTGATGGTGGAACTAAAACCCAAACCCAAGTTCCCAGTGCCCAAGCAAGCAGCTTGGTCTACGTGTTAGAGAATTCTCAACCTAACTCTCCCCACTAAAACAACAACCTCAAATGCTACCGAATCACCTCGTTTTTATGGGTAAATGAATACTTAAAATGATGCTTAACATTATTATTATTTTTTTTTTTTTTTTGGTGAGGAATATGGGCCCTGAGCTAACATCTGTGCTCATCTTCCTCTATTTTATGTGAGATGTCACCACAGTGTGGCTTGATGAGCGGTGCCAGGTCCATACCCGGGATCCAAACCAGCGAACCCCGGGCCACCAAAGCAGAGTGCACAAACTTAACCGCTACACACCAGGCTGACTCCCACATTGTTCATATTTTTTGTTCAAGATTTCGTTGTTTTTTCTATTATAAAACTAACATATGCTAATTGACAAATGCAAACACACAGAGAGAGGAGAACAAAAGCCACCCACCCATAACCTGATGCTGACAAATCACGACAGCCTATTTCTTTCATTTCACTTCTACTTACTGGCAAGAAAATCTCACACACACACACACATACACACACACACACTCCTCCAGTTCTCCTTAACAGCTGGTCTCTCTCCCTCCTCTTCCTTCCATCCTCTCCTCTGAGGGGAGTGGTTAGGTCAGGTGAGGTATTGACAAGTAAGAGCAGAAGAAAAGGTTCCATCAAATTCCCACTGTGGTCAGCTTCATCTTCCTCATGCTCAGGGCTCTAGAGACACTCCCTGCCAGGCATGCCGAGGAGGCATACAATGAAGGCTCCTTCTCACCTTCCCCAGGGCTACCCTTCCTCAATGATTATTGCAGCCACCATGACTCTACACAAGAAAACCAAAGGCTGACCCTCCGCCCCAACCAGATGGCCCAGGCAGTGTTTCTTAGTCTAACCCAGTCACCTGACCTGTCTGTTGAAAATGCAGATTCCTCGGCTGCCCCCAAGGCCTACTGACTCTGAACTTCTGGGGATAGGGCCTAGAAATCCTCACTGTTAGCAAGTTCCAGGGTACTTCCTCTGCACTCCGAAGTTTGAAAACCACTGCAGAATCCTTTATTTCCCCTGAATCATTCAGCTCCTCTGATTAAAGGTTGTCTCACTCATCTGTGCCCTTTCCACATTTGTGCTCCACACTAGAACAACCATGATGGAGAGCTTTCACTCCTTTATTCAAAGACCACATTGAATCCCAGCTCTCCCAAGAAGTAGCTTTTACAGAGACGAAAGAAGATCATTATCCCTTTTGCCTTCCTATCCCTTAAGTTGCCCCCTCCCACTTTGAGTAGGACCTCAAGCTTCAAAATCTTCTCAGTGTAATGTTCAATTAGCTCCCATAAGTTACTTCCTCTCTCTAGAAGAGTGCTGTTGGCAACAGCTTGTAAATTTCTAGAAAAACACAGTAACTGTTGTGAAAAGTTATAAAATTCCAAGTACATAAAGGCTAGGTGTTACATGATTAGGATATACAGTTGTGAGATACAGAGTTGTTTCAAATGTGTACGTGGAAAAGTCTGTCTCCTAAACTTTGTTGATAATTACTTTCAACCTGTATTAGCTTGATGAGAAATATCAATACACTATGAAACGCTGCTCGCTCTGTGAACCATTCATACAAAGAAGGTTGTCATAAAATGAAATACAAAGAAAATGAATATCTGAAAGAGGAAGAAGGGAAAGGGGAAAGGAGCTTCCCATAACCAGCAATATTTTCTTTTTCCACTCAGGAAGGCATTGCTAGAACTGCTGACGAACTGCCTTCAGTTTGGACCTTTCTAGCAACTGCAGATCCCTTGTTTTTGAACTGGCTCCTATCAGTCTCCTGCAACTTCCTGGGTTCTGCACGTAAGTGTGGTATGCCATACAGTAAATTAAGCCTTCTGCTGTCAGAGCTGGAAATAGGAGGGGAGTAGAAAAGTGGCCTGATCTCAAATGATTTTTATTGGCTTCATTTACATCCTGTTTAAGGTCTTCTGAGTAGCTCAAGGTGTCTTATCTCTGGCTACCAGGGGGTATTTTGCAGTCAAAGCAGTTAACATACTTTCTCTCCCCCTCTCCTCCTCTCCCTTTCCCTCAAGCTCTCTTTTTTTCAAGCCATCTTATCTTATCACACACATCTCTTCAGGCTGAGGAGAACCCATACTTATCAGAAGCAGTGCACTCAATTGTCGTCCAGGGCTCTTAGAGACAAATGAAAGTTTAAGTCAAAAGAAAAACCAGTTAACCTCTTCCACACTCAGTTTAGAAATACTCAGGACTGGCTCACTTTTATTAGTGCTCCACGGTCTGAGAAGGTTCCCTGTAATTTGCTTGCACGCAGAAGATCTGCCCCTATCAGATTAAGAAGACTAGACGCAAAGTTGCTGGTACTAAATTGCATAATGACCCTAAATAATGTGGCTGCACGCTTGCCTTTTCCAGAGCCCTCATGTTCAGGCTACTTTCCCTCCCGCAACCAAAGGTCATTTATCCAGGATATCACAGGAAGAGGAAGCTCCCATAATGTACTAGAAAAAAGCAAACTAAAAGACAGTGGGGGCAAGTGGGGAACAGAAGTCAAAAAAGAGAGACTTCTCTCCAGATTTGCCTGAATGCTAAACCGCGAGGTCAACATAAACACTAGATGGTTATTAGAAACATATGCAGCATACATCATCTCTAACAGCAACACAGACACCATTATTCAAATCTATTAAATCATCAGATATTCTGCCTGAGAGCCCAAGAATTGAGGAGCTTGATCCTTCTGTTACAAACTCTGTAACAACAGCCCGCAACCTGCATACACATTGGAATCGTCCAAGGAGCTTTTAAAAATACTGGGTCCCTCCCCAGATCAATTAAATCAACTGAGGGTTGGGGCCCCTGGGGAGTGCAGTCAGGGTTGACAACCACTGCCCTAGACTATCCCAAATCCATTTGCAAAACCTCATGGAAGGTGGTCTAAAAGCCAGACTCCACAAAAACAAACCCTTTATATCTGGGCTCACCTACCCTGTGACAGGCAAGGCAGCAATGGGACAAGTTTTCTGCAGTACCTTGTGTCAAACGCAATGAACCAGATATTTTCTAAAAAGTTACAGCAAGCAAGAGTGAACACTCCAATCACTCACCATTATCACATGTGAAAGAGCAATATGTGAGCAGTTATTCGGCATCTCATCTGTGTGTTTTATATTCCTTTTAAAAATTCCCATTCCTCTTCTCCTTCATACCCCAGCACCCCACGGGCTCCTTTATATTAGTGATAACCCCATCCTTTCACTTACAGTGAAGGTTCTCTTAATTGTCCATTATCTTAGTGTGTCAGCACAAAGGAGCAGGGATGGAATCCTCATCCAAACGGTTTCACCTCCCTCTCCTGAGAGTGATGCCCTTGTCAAGGCATTAAAGACACGAAAACCTGCCACTTATCAGAATTGTATTTGAATCGAACCACTGTCCTTGAAAACTGTAGGCAGGAGATGGTATCAAACTGTACCGCATTGCCAGCTCCAGTTCCACAGTGGCTGGAACAATCTGAAAAGATACTATCCAAACTTTGCCATGCATTCCTCATAACAGAATTACAGGGAACAATGAAAACATGTTCACTGATTTTTTTAAGGGTTAAATACAAAGAAATTCATGGTCAGATTGTTCATGAATGCAAAGATAACAGTTTCAAGCCCTAGGACACCGTTGAATGTAAACTCACTGAGGAACCAAGTCATAAAACTCTTCTAATTACTCGACACCTCCAATTCTTAGCAAACATAAGTCAAGACTATTAAAACATCACATCTATCTTGCTATAATGAGGGGGACATGTGCACATCTTTAGTGATTCTATGGGCTGATTCAAACACAAAGCATGTTCTAAATAGCATCGAAAAACATAAATGAAAGACAGAAAAAAACCATTATGTTCAAGGATTCAGGTCCGTTTGAGTGACTTCCATACCCCTGTATTTTCTTGCCACTTCTTCCACTTCTTTCTTACTCAATCTGAACATACACTGCCTTGCAAAAAAGAATTTATGTGTGCTTTTACAAGTAAACAAGTGTACAAATTAATTCAGAGAGCAGTAATTTTGAAAATTTTCTATGTTTAATGTGCACTGCAGTTAAACTACTTTTTCTGTACAAATTAATTTACTGCATCAGTGATCGATGTTTATGTTTAGGCAATTTTATTTCTCAGTATGGTAAAATTAGACCTAATAGTTGCAACCTGTTATGTCCAATCTGTCACTGAAATTCAAATTGCCTTTTTCCTATTATTCAAGGAGCAATTTGGAGGAATTAAAGCCATCTAAAAACGGAAGACAAACAATTCTCTGTAAGGACTCAATAGTCTGTGTCATCAACCAAATCCACACCCCCGTAATCTCTTCTAAGCAGTTTCTTTTGATGTGATTTTTCTGAGGTTCTCAAACTTCCACATCTGCCCAGCCGTATAAGAGGAAATTTTAGGATAAACTGAAAATTGTACCCTAAAAATGTTCAGCCTTAGAGAGAAGTAATCAAAGACTCAAAGATTTTGTTGTTGACTCTAAAATACCAACTCCGACCTAAAATAGCAAACCCCAATCTTCAGGACTAGTATACGAGCTACATCCTATTTTTGTTTGCTTTATCTATGAATACATTCTTTAATTTTTTCATGCAAAATAAGTTTAATTCATAATTTTCTTTCTTACTGGGGAGGAGTCAATGATTTAGATGCCTGATTTAAAGTCTGCCATGATGGATGCTAGAATTGGGAGAAGAATAAGACCTACTTTACAATTTTTGTTCCTTGGTTCTTCTCATTGTTGAGCTACAGGTTTGACCCTACGCTGTGGTTAATGCTTGCCCTATTCTATGAATACAAATAACATATCTGAGTGGAGATGGTGGGAGGCGACCAACTGAAAACCTGGTGCAAAGCCATCCAGGTGCCAGCTTGTGAGAGGCAGGAGGACCTCCAATTAGACTCAAGTAAAAGGAGACATACTCTGCTGGGACTATGCCTCAAATACCCTATACCATCATCTACAATATGCTCTCAGTAGATTTTTGTTTTCTTCCACAAAAGGGCCCTAAATCCATTGTTGATATAATCATCACTTGGAGAATTTCTGAAAACATTTCTTTTGCAACATTCCCTGACCGCCATCTTCTATTCCCAAATCTGCCTTCCCCATAGAATTTCTGTTGATGATGTGGAGACTACATGTAGATTTAGGGACGTTTCATCACGATGGGACAATCTCAGTTTTCTTGTATGGTTGAGTTTCCACATTATCTGTGGAAACCAGAAAATTTCTATCAAACCAACCATCTTTTTAGCTTCACAGTGGCCAAAGACTGGTTTGAATTTGTTCTTGCTCTCCTCTTGTTTGGCTGAAATAGCCAAAATACAATGATGGTCTTGCCTCGACTTAAGCCTACTTATGTTGCATATGGTCTCAGCTTATATGCTATTCATTAGTCTCCAGAGGATACCAATTTTGTTCCCCAGGGAAAGGGCAAAGGAGACAGCCTGAGGTAGTTCTTCCCTGCCACCGGCACATTTACATACAGCTTTGTCTCTAGATATAGAAAGAAGGACACGATTAAGAGGGGTAGTTATTTGTTCAGTACTACATATCAAAGCCCAGAGTCATTCTCTATCAGCAGAAAATCTGGTTTTGAAATAAATGAACTAACATGAGTATTTCTTTTGCTTGCTCTTTCTAACTTTTCCATTATCACTTTTCAAATTCTAAGACAAACTCATTTCCTCAGACGACTGCTTAGATCATCAAGCTGATTAATAATTTCACTTCAAGGCAGTACTGATTAATGTAGCTTATTCAACTGATTAATACTGTTACTACATCACACATCCAAGTGAGCTCCAAGTGTCTTGTTTCCCCAATTTTTTTTTTAATTATTGAAATGGGTTCTAATTAATATGACTTGGTCTTCCTACGTTTGAAGAACTTCATCACAATGTGAAACTGAGGATTTATTTGTCCTCTTTTGGCTTTCTCGGTACCAAAGAACTAAGAAAGAACAAATGAAAACAGAGCATATTGATTTATAGCATTTTAAAACTCAGGTCTATGATGATAAGAATCTATTGTTCACCTATAGAAATTCATTGACTTTAAAATGCCAAACTTTTACATGATGTGGACGAATGAATGACCAGCACCTTCACCTCCTCACTCTCCACCAGTGGTGGGAGTCCTCACCGCAGCCCACTGAGAAACTACACTTGAAACTACAAGTCTCCCTTCCTCCCAACATGGTGACTAGAGGGAGCAATACCCGCCCTGCTCTCCAGAGTCCCCTCCAGGGTACCTCGCCACGGCATTTACTCTGCCAGTGTAGAAGTCCTCCTGCTGACAGCTTCCCCGGAGAAGCTCTCACACACACGTGAGAGCGTGCATGCTTATACATGCATGCATGCACACACGCTCACTCTGCTCTATCGCCCCCACTTCCAAAGACCAGAGTTCCTGTAAGAGCCTGTGCACTTACAGCTACTTGCTCCATACCAACACTGACGTTTCAGGAAGCCTAAGCCTTCACAGAGACTCTAACTTCCACAGATCCTACTCAGCCACCCTCTGGGACAGAAGCCATGGTGCTCAAACTCCTGGTCCCAAGAGGAGCTCCCAGACTCTTACACTTCTTACTATTCCAGAGGAGCCAGGGAAGGCTATACTCCCAGTGCCCATGTAGGAAAAGGAACCAAGAGTCCCTGCGCCTGCATTGAATCCCAGAGAAATGTGAGTCTGGTTTCCTTAACGAAGACTCAGAATTCAAATTCCCATCTAAATACTGCTTACAGCTTATTGTTCGACTCATTGTTCAGGTATGAGCAGTCTCTAATACAAACCGGAAGCACCTTTATGAGAACTGCAAAAGGCAATCCCCTCCAAGAGGATAAACTCCAAAAAGTACCCTCCTTATTGAGGAACTAGAAAAAAAATCCCTTCCACTGGATGACTGCAAACACTGCTGGATTTCTGTCCCTTCACCCTGTTGTTGGGGACCTTTGTGAAACTGACAAACTGTCTAGCTGTATGCTGTGACCATTTACTACAAATCTCATATGTTAAAAAAAAAGAGAGAGAATGGGCTAGCCCAAGAACCTAATCCCCATTTACTGCACTGTTCCATTGAAAAATAAGTGAAGATTCCAAACGAACAACTGACGAAATAAACTTTCAGTGGTTTTGAAAACTGCAGAAAGCAAATGAATCAACTTTGCTCTAGCAAATTTTCATTGATTTCATTGATCTCATTTATGGAAAGTTGTTCAGTCTCAGCATGTCTCTCCTGAAAAGAGAATTTTTTCAATTCCATTAATTTTATCGCGGGTCATCAATGAATACTTTTTATAGTGCATAATTCCCTGATAATGTATCTTTGAACTAACGTGCTTTTTAGTCCAAGCTTCATCCACTCATTTTGCAGCCAGGTAGATGATGAAAGACCGGCCAGAAGGTGGCTTATTTGAGGCAAAACAGTCGCAATTGTTTTCTTACCTCATTCAAGTCTAGTCATTTATACTTTCACCCATTCATTCACCAAACAGGCACTTTTCTGGGCACTTGGATATAAAAGCATACAAAATGAGATCTCTACCCACACTTGGCTTTGGATAAATATGTACAAAACCATTTAAAATGTACATATATTTTAAAAAGTCTTGTGCTCTTTATGAAAAAGATTTTAAAACAACTATTAAATGAGTTTGTTACTTAAAAGCTACTACACCATGTTCATATTTTGTGAATATTCGTAATATATAAGGTTCCTCATTATGAATATGTAGAATATAACACCACCGCCAATTATAGGGGTAGATTAACTTTCTAAAATAGACAATAATTATTCTCTTGATTTATTTCTTGCTCTATCCTATTTTCTTTCTTTTCGCCAGCTAATATGTTGGCTATATTTTATATTGTTGATATAGGCAAAGATTTATCAAAGCTCCTGAACATAGCTACTACTGTTAACACTAGAGTAATTAAATAAAAGTTATTTGGTTCCATCTTCTTTTGAAGCTTCAGTTATTGCTTGGAGCTTATGTCATTTGCATGAGTCTTCTTGGCACCATCATGTAGCATCTCTTAAAGGAATGTTTTGATTTCTGTTGAATTTCTCAGTCTTATTCCTTACTAGCATGTTACCTTAGAGTGAGTTCAACATGAGCATTGATTTTCTTTTCCCACCTAAGAGAGGATTCTGTTCAATTATCATTGATGTTTTCTCTCTCCCCTTTGTCACCTCTCTTGCCCAAAGTCTTGACCATATCCTTTACTGTGGCTGTGGTCACATGACCTTATTCTGTTTGCCATCCCAGGGAAGGGTTTCCACAGGGCTGCTCATTCTATGTACTCTCCTATTTAACAAGGCTCACTAATTCTTGGACTAGTTCTTCTTTTTACCTAATTTCCATTGGCAAAAAGATAACTTTGAGGCCCACTAAATGAACTAGTGAATAAATTTTCAGATGTGTCCCGCCTACCACCTCAATCTTACACTTCTGATCCATGCATAAACTCAGAATGATATCCTGAGTATCTATTTACGGGTGAGACTCTGTACCTGGTACAGGAGATACAAAGTTGACCAAGATACTGAACTATTACACTGAACAGTCTACTGACTAAAGAATGGGGGAGGCACACATGTAAATATCTGATTACAACACAATGGAATCAGGAATGTAATAGAAGCCTCTACAGAACTGCTGCAGGAGCTCCATGGAAGAAGCACCAACTATATCTTGGAGGATATGGACAGGCCACCGAAGGATGTATTGAGCTGAATCTTAAAAAATAACCAGGAGTTTTCCAGGTATAGAAAAGGGAACTGGTCATTCCAGGCAGAAAGAATTGTTTGTACAAAAGCAAAAATCACGTGATCAGGGAACAGACACTGGTGTCAAATGACTAGGTAGAAGAACTCAGACTTGGTTGTGCATTCAAATCACCTGGAGGTCTTTTAAAAAATATTGATGCTTGAAACCTACTCCCTGAAATGTTAACTACTTTGGGCTGGGGATGAAGTTTATATCAGTTTTTTCATTTTTTGTTCTTTTGTAAGTTTCCTAGGGGATGCTAACAGGCAGCCAAGATCTAGACTAGAACACAGAGTTTGTGGGAGGAAGTGGCAGAAGACACTGCTACACACAGAGGCAGGATCCCACTCATGACAGACTTGCCTATCAAGCTAAGGGCTCTGAGTTTCTTTGCAGGCACAGAGAGCTGTTAAAGGATTTCAATAGCAGAGACGGGATTCCCTCAGAGCACTCCAGACTGGGAGGGACTGGATGAAGGCTACAGACAGGAAGTGCAGTTATGAGGCTACAGCAATGGCTCAGGTGAGAGATGAAAACCTAAACTACAGGAGTTACCAGTGGTGATACAGAGGAGGGGATATACTCACTTGTTTAGAAAGCGAGATCCAAAAGATTTGGCGACTAATTACGTATGACGAGTGAAGGAGAAATTCCTGTGATGTCTATTTCTCCTAATTCCCTAACTTTTATCCCAATACTGTCACTACATGGCTGGTTAGTGCCAACTGTTTGCAAGAAGATTATTAGGATAAGATCCTAGTTTTGAACCCCATATGTAAGAAACAACTGTACTCCATCCCAGTGGTTCAGACTGCCTTTCTAATTAAAACCAGCTATGTTGAAACTGCACATACCGCATACACACGCACCTCTCAAAGGGAGGTAAAAAAAAAGACTCTAGTTGGTTAGATTTGAACCAAGTAGCCATCCCTATAAAAAAGAGCTTCACATATATGTCCTACTGATGCTAGGTCAGCAACAACACCTTTGAACCTGAGATACTACATTACATGCCAATGGAACAGTATCTAGGAAGAACAACAATATTGAAGCAAGAACAATTCTGTATTAACGTTCCTTTATGTCCTGGCTCTCCTGGAAAAGTCTTTGTAATAAAGAATGGATATTATGATGTTATCAATTATGTAGGAGCAGTTTTAAAATGTGAAATTCTTCTATCTGGACTTTTAGGGAAAGACAACCTTATGGTTTCCTAAATAATCTGAATTAGCGTAGATTATTGGAAAGTTAGACTGATATTCACAACAATCCCTTTACTCTGTGTACTTTTCTAGCTTTATCTAAATAAAGAACTTTGTATAACCCTTTACACATCTCTCCCATTTACTTATTCCAATAATTAGTCATTATGCAAACATGTAAGTAAACATGTAAGACCCGTAGTCATTGGCATATGTCCACAAATTTTCTTCTGTCTTATATGAATCAGGTTACAAGTATGTACTTTTTAAACTTCAAGTACTGAGCATTATTATAATCACCTAATACTTATTGAAGACCTACTAAATGCTTAACTAATATATTTTAGGAAGGGTTGGCAAACTAGGCTTGCAAGCTAAATGCACATGTTTCTGCAAATAAAGTTTTATTGGAACACAGCCATGATCATCCATTTACATATTGAGCATGAGTTGCTCCTTACAGCAGAGTTGACTACTTGTGATAGACATCCTCTGGCCCACAGAACCCAAAATATTTACTATGTTGACTTTTACAGTAAAAGTTTGCCACCCTTGTTTTATAGCACTGTACTATCATGTATTAACAACCCTCTCCCACATACTAAGAAGAAATATTTATGATACCACATTTCTTTGCTTTTATCTCTGCTGCCTTTGCTAAAATAAAAGAATTAGATTGGGCCTAAAATTGACTGAAATATTACACTTGGGGAGGGAGTGAAGGCTGATAATTAAATTAAGAAACAAACTATATTCTAACATTAACTACATACATTTAAGTCTGCTAATGACTGTTAAGGAATTTCATCCTTCCATCATTTTTCATTTTTCCCTTCCTCCTTTAGTTATATAACCCATTAACACTTTTTCCTACTAAGCTAGTTTCTTCTAAAATCTATTGTATATTATTTAGCTGTCTGTGACTGAGTGGCCAAAAATAGTCATCCCTCAGCTTTCAACAAGTGTCCAATACCAGATATATAAATTATCATGAGAGATTTGTTTGCCACATTCTACTGCAGAATAGATCTTAAGTAAACTATTTTTCCTTGTTTGGGGTCCTTCTTCTTCAAAACTGTCGTTATTTTCAATTGGTCAGAATTTTTTCTCTTATTCTCATAAGAATGATTGCTATCTGCATGAATTTCTGCCTTCAGCAAAGACTGTAACCATCTTTTACCTATTGGACTTAGGAATTAATATCTGTGTGGTGCCAGATTCTTCAGAAACTAGCCGCCAAATGTTTTATCTTCCAAATAGTGAGCTTTGATCTTATCATTGCCTTTTGTAAAATGCCCTGGCATTCAGGAAATCATGCTGTTCATGTGTGAATTATACAAATTTTACATGCTTTGATTTTGATTTCCATGTTTGATTTCCAAACACCATAACTTCCATGCCCTATTCCAATAGCAATTGTTTGGCCATCTTGAAATTTAAGGTATCTTATGCAGAAATCATGTATTTCCATTTGGGTAAAAATGATTGTGAGGGTAAGCGATTCTTAAGTGAAAAGTTTGAAAAATGTATTAAATGTAAAAATACATTCTATGAAATGTTAAATTTTAGATTTGCAAATATCTATATGTTTGATGTCATGTAAACCAAACAATTAAATAACTGAGTTTTCCTTTTTTCTTCTCCTGGATCTTCTAGAAGGAGGATGACAAATATAATATCATTTTGGATGTAGGTGTCTAACAGCAGGTGTGTAACAGACCTATCTGTTCTCAAATCTACAGATTTTAATTCCATATTGCAGTTTTGTAGGGGGAAAATTTCAGTTTCTTCTGTACTATTAGGAGTAACATTTCTTGCTCAAAAAGAAACGATAGCATTTGATGGAACTGGCTTTTCCTTCTCCCTTTCCATTCCTTTTTGCCAAACTGCCCGCTCTGCTTTTTATGTAAAACTGCAGATGTTTTCTTATTAATCAAGATTCTAATACACTCCAGATGAATAAACAACTTCGGCACTGCAGAACGTACCACTCTTCTTAAACCCAAGATTTATGAGAGTTGCCCCTTCCAAGATCTCTTAACTTAAAAAAGATGGCTTATTGTTTCTATTTCTACAGTAAGGGCCTAATAAATGTACTGAAACTATGTCTGTGTCCCTTTGCGATATAATATTCAAAGAGATTTCCAATCCTACAGTGTAACATTATCCAAATCCTTTGAAACCCTAAGTAGTTTGCTCAAACTCAATCATCCATATACAGAAATCATAGACAATCAATACAAATGCAATATGTTAGTGATGACATTAGAGAAACAACGTCCCAGAATCCTTTGCAATATACAACAATACATTCAATATTCACTATATGTTCCAAAGTGGCAGCCAAAACATAAAGCTCTAATTAAAAAGTACTCTTTGGTGAATAGCTAAATATTTTGCTTTTTAACTTTTCCTTATACAAAGAATAATTTGGGGAAAATTGTCTACACACATGGTATTGATTAGCTCAGGGCTGTGATTTCTCTGATTTCACACTGTTGATATGAACTCAATGGGAGTTTACCATGTAATTTAACCAATCAAAATATGCTCAAGTACTGATATTTAAAAATTAAATTCTGCTCAACAATCATTATTTTATGTATTTTTACTTGTACCGTTTTCAGGCTAGAGGAAAATAGGTCTTTCTCCATATAATCAAAAGAAAACAGGACAGGGAAGTAATAATAAGGTGTAAAAGCACATATTATCCCAATGTATGTGGCTAATAGCTTTTGTAAAGCATTAGCACCCTTCTCACTGCTCCCAGTTTACTAATGTTCTTACTAATACTGGACTCCTAAGGGTGGTTCTATAAATAAGACATTTATATAGAAAACTAGGAAAAAATGAAAGGTTATAATATTAACATACCAAACTCATTTTTAATTAAAGAAATAAAAAAGCCCAGTCTTTAGGGGGTTTGGGAAAATAAGGTAGTCAAATGAGACCAATTAACTTCATTAGCTTCTGCAAATACCTAGCTTTCTAACACATTCCTATTTTTCCATCTGCTCCACAGTTAAATGTGTCTACAAATTAACATTTTATTTATGATTCAGGTTCTGATTCACAAAAATTATGCACATATTATACAAAGGCCTAATACTTCACGGAAAAATACAGAGAACTACATTGCAACTTATTTACCAATATTTTTATTTTCTTGAACAAAGCAATCTGGATTATAAAATACTATATACTAAAAAATCAGTTGCACACCTTCCAGTCATCTCTGTCTGTAAGACTAGGTATTTTCCCTGGATACGTTTGAAGAAAACAAAATTGCTTTTTTTCTATGTCCTCCTTTCTTTACTCTCATCTCATAGCAAATGGCATAGGAGTTTCTTATGCAGTGTCTTATAAAGTTCTCCCCACTTTGGCCTGACATTCACATTAACTTCAAACCCCAAAGTGCATCATAAAGTGCTGGAAATGCTTTATATCTGAGTTTTAAATGCTGTGCAAGTGCCCGTGCTGGCTTAAACAGTAGAGCAGAGCTTTCAAATTATGTTGCAAGGATAAACAAAAAACAGCCTGGGTAAAAGGGTGTGTGCTGATTCCATTTTAAGTATTTATAAAAACCTTATCCACAAGACAAACCAACTTTCTCAACACAGCGTAGACTGCCATTCAACTGTGCTTGAACTGAGAACAAGACACACTTCTATAAGAGGACTCAGGAGTTATTTAATTTCACTTTAACTTCCCTAAGTAAGTCTTTATCCCTTGCTGACATGCCATTTTATTATTTTATTATTTACATCAGTACTTGTTCATAAATCAAATCCATATGCCTCTTATGATAACAGAAAAACACTTACAAAAAGTCAGAAAAGAATTTTCCTTTTGAACCCAATAATTCCAAGAAGCTGTATTTCTACAAATTGCTATGCTGGTCCCTGGCATAAGCCCTTTCTGACTGGGTACCAGGGCCCCTAACATCTGAAGTATAAATTATCACTGTATTTTTATTTCTTAGCACTGCCAAATTCTTGAGACATTGCTGATCTTGAAAGAAGCCTATCATATAAAGGAAAATTTGGGGAAACAACTGGGTTTTAAAAGCATTAGACCTACCATTTTTGTGACATACACTAATTTTATCTTCGGTGTAGCCAAATTGAGTACATTTACTCTATCTGATCTATTTCAAAAATAAGGTGCTCAAAGATGTGTGTATATTTGTTTTTGTTTGAAAGAAAAGACACTATATATTATGGTGGAAAGGCATGTTTCTGTTTAGATTTTGGCTTCAAAAAAAAAACATGTTTGTTACTATACAATGGAGCTGTCATAAGTCAAAGTTAAATGAGATCCAGCATTTTGGATCATAAAATATGTGGCTAATAAGAAATGATCACCATATAATTTGCTTAGATCCTCTGGAGAAATACAGATATAAGTAGAAATCAGTATTAAGTTCCCTGCACAGCACAGTACTGGCTTGGACTAGACCTTCAAAGTGTTCAATAGCAGATGTGTGGGGGAACTATTTGCAAGCACCTTACATTTCCCTTTGGATAATTTTCACACATGACATGAACTCAAATCCTTGTTTCACTCTTTAGTTACTTTGACTGTGTGGTAGTCCAGGAATCCATTAACATGGTATGATACTATCACAGAGAAAAGTAGAATTTTACAGCTAGAAGCAGTATCAGAAATCAACTTGTCCAGCACACTGTGTTTCAGCCCAGAGGAATTAAGTTTTTTGCCTAAAGTCCCATAGTAATTGATGCTTGTCAGTCTGGGTGCTAGGCCCTACATCTATTTCACCAGCAGGTATGGGCAGTGGGGAACAACTGTGGGACGGTATGGGCTGTCTGCACCATGCAACAAAATCAATGAAGCAATGGAAACGCAGCAGAAATAATGTAAGCACTGGTATTGCTTATTTTGCCTTAAAGACAAACATGTACACCACCTAAATTAACGTATTTCAATCCTATTTTGATAGGGCCAAACAAAATCAATCACGTAGAAAAATGTTCCCGAGTAATAAAATAGCAATATATCCATCAGCTATCATCCAGGATAGTTGTCCATAATTTTTATTTTTAATCAAATTCTTACTTCCCTATAGCCTAATATCTTTTGAAACCAATTAAGTTTCTTCTTGGCAAATGCTGGTGGATTTGTAGTTGTGGTTGATTTACAGGTTTTTCTCCCTGATAATTTACGTTCAAATCAAGGTATTCTCTATAAAACCAATCTAAATGAATATGGAATAATAAAGAATGTGGGTTCCAGTTTCCCATCTTCCTCTATACCCTCAAGCAATGGATCTGAGTTTGAAGCTCTCATAGACACCAAAGAAAGAACAAAGCATAAGAAATGGGAATGCACCTGTTATACATACTTGTAGCTCACTGTAAAAATGAACTTTTCTCTGAATCTTAATTGATACCCACTGTTTTCTGCTGGGGATTTTGGAGCTTGTTTGATTACAGACCTTTGTCCCTGGATTTCTTCCCTACCCCCTCTTTCTTTTCATATGTAGACCCTTGGACTTACATAATGGAGTGGTACCACCCCTAAGAAAGAGGTTGAAAGGAATGAACTAGCACAATGAAAACGCCCAGTAAATGTTATGCAAATTTATTATGAATTAAACCAGAAGTACAAATTTACTACATGGTGGCAAGTCTATAAAATAGCAATTTGTCTTACAGTATGTGCAATTTTAATGTATTCCAAAGCATAGGTATTGTCTATTTCTGTTAGCCAGATCGTTCAAACTTTTAAGTGCAAAGTAAATATAAAGTGTTGCTTTGTTAATAATACGCAACCATGGTGTATGCTTTTCTTGTTTTCCACCTCCACTGTGGTCCAGGAACACGTAATTGCTGCTTTTACTCAAGTTATCTGATCATTACACAGAGCATGAACCTGTTTGCGATTACTTTACATTTTACAATTATTTTTGTAACAGCTACTTTCACTATTCTGGAAGCAGTTGTGAATTCTAGTAGTTAATGGGTTATAGCTCTTTATACGTTACATACAGAGTAAAAAGGAAGGTGGAAAGTTTAACAATTTTTCTTCAAATTTGTAGAAAATTGCAACCGCCTATCACAAAACTACCAATATAATCACTACATAAGAATCTATACACTGCTCTTGGCTCTCATTTTTGCAGATATTTTAGTAACGGAATGTATTTTTCTATACACTCTTTTGCTGCTATTTGATTTCTGATATAAACCTAGTAAATATTTTAATCTATACAAGCCCTTCACGTTCAATACGAGGAAACATTTGCTTTGTGCCTTCATTGACTCATTCAACAAACACATGCTGAATGCCTACTATGTACAAGGCACTGTGATAGAAGCTCAGAAGATACAAAGATGAAAATGACCCAGTTCTCGCCCTGAAGGCTCATAATACAGCATGAGCTCAAAATTTAGTAAAGTTAACTATATAATCTAGCAACGCCACTTCTGGGCATATACTTAAAAGAACTGAAAGCAGGGTCTCAAAAAGATATTTGCACCCCTATGTTCCATGAAGTATTATTCACAACAGCCAAGAGGTGGAAGTAACCTAAATGTCCATCAACAGATGAATGGATCAAAAAATGTAGTGTAAACATATAATGGTGTAAAACATATGACAGTGCAAAAATATAATTTAGCCTTTAAAAAGAAGGAAATCCTGTCATATGCTACAGCATGGATGAACCTTGAGGACCTTATGCTAAGTGAAACAAGCCTGTCACAAAAGTACAAATATCGCATGATTCCACTCATATGAGGTACCTAGAGTGGTCAAATCCATTGACACAGAAAGTAGAAGGGTGGTTGCCAAGGGATTAGGGCAGGAAGGAATGGGGGGGGGGTGCTATCGTTCAATGGGTATTCAGTTTCAGTTTTACAAGATGAAAAGTATTCTGGAAATTGTTTGCACAACAGTGTGAATGTACTTAACCCCATTGACCTGTATGCTTAAAGTGGTTATGATGGTAAAATTTTGTTATGTACACTTTACCACAATTAAAAGAATTTTTTTTAGTTTATCAGAGTTAAAAAATATACCCAACTATGATGCAAAGAAAAATATATGTGCCTTAAAAGGAGCACAGTGGAGATTCAAAGAAGGGAGAGACTTTGGTTGGTTGGCGTATAGCCTCATTCAGAATGGAGCACTTCAGATGGGCTTGTGACAGAAGTAGAGTTTCTGATTCTACTCTTAAGAATTGAAAAGAAGCTCACTATGAGGGCAAAGTGTAGGAAAAGGATCCTAGAGACTAGATGCTGAAAAGGTTCCTACTCTGCAGCCCTTTGTAAGGAGATGGGGTAATCCAAGGAAGAATGACAAGAGCAGAGGTAGGAAGGAGAACAGCGTTGGGTGGAAAATAAAAAGGTGCATGTAACCAAAGGAAGAGAATTGAGTTCACTAATGGCAGAGCAAGGTATTAAGAGTCTCAGAGAAAGACAAGTGGTCAAATGCTCCAGAAACACTGAGCGAGACATTGGGATGAGTTCAGAAGAAGGTCATGGGAAACATACTTTCCTAATGGCACCACAGATAGAGTTAAAGGAAGGGAACATTCTGGATGAAGTAAAAAGCACAAGGAAAGACACACAAATGGGAAAAGACAAATAGGAAATGAGGCTAGAGAGGAAAGTTACAGTCGCTCATTGGAAGGGTGGGGGGTTAATTGGCAGGGTAAATATGACACACTCATTGTTTTAGGAACTTCTGCTGCCTTGAGGAAAATAGAATTGATAATCAATTTAAGTGATAGCTAAGTCCTTTCATTTAGCTCAAATCTTATAATGATTAAAAAGATCTATTTTAAAAAAGAACATTTAGTTGATATCCATTCCAGTCCATTGTTCAATTGACTTGTCATGATGGGCTTTTAAGTTGAATGTGAATATCAAGCTGTGAGTGAGTTTTAGTAGTGAGACCTCTGTATGACGAGGAAAGGCTGCCTGGGCTCAAACAATATATCTGCTTGCGATTTCCTACGTGATGTTAAATGCATCACTTTCTGTTTGAACTTTAGTTTCCTTTTTTGGTAAATTCAGGAGGGACTAGATTTCTATACTGTTTCCTGGCTGTGAAGTTCTAAAATTCTATAACTGTCTCCAAGTGGAAGGCTAACTGCCTGAGCATCAGAAATTCATTCACAAGTGATATTTTCTGCTTTCTTTTGCCTGCCAGTGACTACATGGAGCCCCCAAAGCCAATAGGAAGGTTTCCTAGAAAATTACTACATGCTGACCCAGCGGTAGTGGTTACAGAATCTCCTTCTCTCTGGAAAACACTTTCCAACTTGTCAGAGATGCTTACAGATGATGAAATGTATATTTCAAAATTATTTATATCTCTTCTAATCAGGAAGATGCTTCTGAAGAGTCATGGCCTAGAGACTTAGAGGTTCCTACCCCATTATGATGAGTTAAGCACATCAATTTTCCATTTTCTCTTGAATTTAGTTTTCTCAGAATATTAGATACATACACACACATTCACATTTAAAAACGAAGAATTCCTTTTGGTTTATTGGGCATTTGGGGCTATTCATGTAGTACTACCCTTTATATATACAGGTTATAGATTCAATAAAGACAGCTACACATTACATTACTTATGACAAGACGCTCTCATAATTGATAAGAATAATATAAAAAGGTAAATAACATCTTCCTATTCATTACCTTCTTTGTTTTCTCAAAAAAAGTCACTTCCTTTGTTTCACATTTAGTAGCTGTTATTGATGATAAGGTTTGGATAATACCATGGGAGAACTGCCTTTATTCCATCAAGAGAGCATTCTTAGACTATGTCCATAGACTAATACAAAATGTACAGCTTGCCCAACATGAGTTACAGTGATAGGATTAGGTCCAAAGGGAGCTATGACAACTCTCTACAAGCAACTGAAAGGTGCAAATGGCAAGGAGGGAAAAGAATTATTTAAAGAGGTCCGAGGTGTATGTGAAGAGGGATTAAATTAAGCAAAGGAAAATTCAGGTTTTATATCAAGAAAAAAATCCTAATGGCAATATGTTAAAAGAATAGCTTCCGGAGAAATGTGCTGGGAGACTCAATGCTGAAGGGAATTTTAACTGTAACTGAAACAACCCTGGAAATAGAGCCTAAGGAGGAACCCCATGCCAGAGAGAGAAGAGATTGTTGCCCCATCAGCTTTTCTATCTTCTGTTTCTAGAGTCCTATAGATTCTTCTGAAGAAAAAAAAGGAGATTTAAGACCAAGAACTACACTATCAAAAATGATACTAGATTTATGTGTTCTCTCTATTTACAAAAGAAGACCATCTATGTAGGCTTCCCAGGGACTACCTACCCATCTACTACAATACGGTCTGTGAAAATGTCCTACAAACATCAACTACTATTTAGATATAAAATATTATAATAAAAATAATAGCTACCATTTACTGAGTAATTATACTGTGCCAGGCACCCTGCCACGTGCTTTACATATGTCCAATGATTTACGCTTCACAAAAATCCACAAGGCTCTACAGATGAGGAAACTGAGGCCTACTATGTGCCTAAGCGTCAGTGAGTAGTAGAAGACTTGAACCCACACAGGTCAAGTCCAGCACCTGAGCTCTCGGTTCCTGCTCTATTATCAACACCATGGCAGCTAGGAACATCCACACTGAAAGGAGAGCCAGCCTTTTCCTTGATCTTCCTCCTCAGCCTGAGGGTACTGTGAGGGAGGCCTGAAAGGCAGGTTCCTCTTCCCCAGGAGCAGGATCGAACCAGGAGCTTATTTTAAATTGGCCCATTCTAGCAGGTCTAGCAGGTCTCAGCCAAGTTTGGATTTGCAATTTAGCAGAAAAGAAACTTCTGAAGCAGCCCTTTGATTCAATTCTTGTGACCCTTGTGAAATAAACCTTCTTAAGACTGAGTTATGGCATCAATTTGCTTCAACCCAACAAATATGTACACTGTTACGTACTCAAGGGGCTTGTATCTAGCAGGGGATCAGATTAGGTCATCCCCAAAGCAGTTGGAGAGAGCACCCTGAGTACATACTTCCAGGAGCAGAGACAGAATGGGGCTGAAGGGAGTAGAGATGAAAACAAACACAGAAACGGGGGGGTGTGGCCAGGGCTTCAGGCAAACGAGATTCAGGACCATTCACTCCTTCCATATGTGTGCAACAGAGATTTGTTGAGTGCCTACTACGTGCCAGGGAATGAGATCCCAGCCGTCAATGGTATGTCAGGTTCAATGGGGCTTGCTGGGTAGTCAGAAGACAGATATTACACAGCAGGTGTTCTGAGAGAAGGGGACAGCGGACATACCTAGACGTAGGCTCCAGGAAGACCTCCTAGAGGAAGCAACCCTTAAACTAGGTAGGAGAATTAATTACTGTCAATTAATTGCTATGTGACTGTACTAGATAAATACGCCTCACAGATAAAATGGAACAATAAACCAAAACAAAATCAATACCTGCCTCTCATAAGGTTGATTGGGAGGGTTAAATATGCTAATGTTATAAAGTGTTAAGCGCAAGCTGGGGCATGCAGTCAGCATGAAGAACAGCCATCGCAAAAGGGCTATACAACATGGAGGGTAAGAGCATGGGATTTGGAGGCAGAGAAGCTTAGGCAGGTTACTCAACCTTTTCCTCACAACCTCAGCATCTTCCTCTGAAAAGCGTGTTTCAGCCTCATGGGTTTCTTTTCAAAACATACTGAAAAAATAGAATTCAATACGCCTAGTATATAGTAAGTTCTCAATAAATTATAACTATTACTACTATTGCTGAGAATCTATCACAAAATTTTATACTCTGAGGCATGTTTCTCAGAGAAAGAACTGAATTTCCTACTATTATCATGACTCCTGTGCCATCTATATACTTATTGTAACTCTTCAATGCTTAGAATACTTTACCAACATTATGTTATCTCTTCAATCTTCAAACTCTCCTGAGATTCATAGGTACAAAGAAAAATATTGAGGCACATGGAGAGTAAAATTGCATTTGGAGTGTGGGAAGGAAAATACAGGTCACCAGAGTTCACTAAAACATAACCGCTACTTTATAAATAATATATATATATATATATACTTTTTTTTATTAAGGCACAGTTTTAACAGAGTGAAATACCGAAACCTGGAAAGCTTTTATTCAGGATATGTTATAAAGCAAGATTCTTCTGCTTTTGTCTTTGAGCTTCTAGTCTTCCAGAGCGTCAGAGCAGTTGTTACAGTAGGAATGGGAGGGGCAGAAAGGAAGTTTGAACCTCTGGGAATTCACGTCCAGAATCTTCGTGAGTTTTGTCCAACATAAGGTGCATCACAGCGCCTCCAGCTACTAGCAAAACAGAGGCTCTGGGACAAGTGAATCAATATCTTTTGTAACTAACTAAATACTTTACCTGTCTCATTAACGGGAGCTGGGGGATGAGCTTCAAAGCTCAGCGCTGAAACCCTATTCTGAACTGCATCTTCCTTCTTGTTCCAAGAGCACCCTGGACCCTCTGCAATTCCTGAGACTGAGGCCCTGCTCAATTTTATAATTCTATACTATTTGCCACCCTTGTCACATAGTATACTTAGTACATGGAAGGAAGGGGCCTAGTAAGGGTTTGCCTATTCAGTGAACGATTCCAACATCCCAATTTCTCTAGTCATAACATATAGTTTACTTTTCCTATATTTATGAATAGTCAGGAAGAAAAAAAATCCAAAAGAATGTATTTGATCTGCTCCTCCCCTTCTTCCTCCTTCTTCTGTCTATTCCCTCCCTCCCTCTCCCAGCTTCTGCCCCTTCTCCTCTCTCCCCTCTTTCCTCTCCTCTCTCTCCCTTTGTGAGTATGCATGTTTTAAAATTTTTAAAACCACTCAACAGAGACAGAGCTGTTGTCCACTCTCAATACAGTGGCCTCCTCTGACCAGGTGGGGCTCTGTGAGCTTGTCTCAGTGGAATGTGCTTACAGGAAACCAGCTCTGCTGAAAGTCCACATATGTAAGCCATGCGCAGAGTTGCTGACTCTGACCACAACTTATTACCCACCCCCTGCTATTCAGAAAGACTCCGCATTTTACCTCACCAGCACTAAAGAAAAGAAGCAAGGCTTTTTCAAACAAACAGAGCAATAGGCCAAACATCCTAAAACTCTTAAGATTTTACTAGAGTTATAAAACTCTTAGTTAAGTAAACAAACAATTAAGAGATAATAGCACAATGGACAATAGCTTGGCCTTATAAAGAACAGGCAGTCTGAGAAGTCCCTACACAGTACATGTAAACAACCACTTCTGTCCACCCCCATACCATGGGAGTCTTCCATGCCCCTTCCAAAAGACTGCTCTGAAAACACAGGTGGGACTTATAGAGAAACGGTGAGCTCAGAGATAGAATGGAAATTTTTTTTAGAAAACAGTAACCTCCCTGGGTTTATATGCTTCTATCTTAGAGTGCGCCTTCATAGGAATTCCTGTATCCCAAAACGTCTTCCCTCATAATACCTGAATGATTTTTTTCCACTTTGTTATACTACTCAAAGGCCACTGATTAGCTTATTGAAGAACAGACCTTTCTTTAGAAAAGAAAAAATCTGGGTTAAAACCACAAAAAGATATTAGAATGGCCAAAATCAGGAACACTGACAATGCTTAAATGCTGGTGAGGGTGGAGCATTGCTGGTGGAAATGCAGAATGGTACAGTCCATGTGGAAGAGAGTTTGGCAGTTTCTCACAAAACTAAAGATATTCTTACTACATGATCAGCAATCATGCTTCTTGTTACTCACTCAGAGTACTTGAAAATACATGTCCATAAAACCTACACATAGATGTTTATGGCAATTTTATTCATGACTACCAAAACTTGGAAGCAACCAACGTGTCCTTTAGTAGATGAATGGATAAATAAACTGTGGTTCACCCAGACAATGGAATATTATTCAACCCTAAAAAGAAATGAGTTATCAAGCCATTATAAGACATGAAGGAACCTAACACATATTAGTAAGTGAAAGAAGCCAATTTCAAAGACTACAAACTATGTGATTCTACTATATGACATTCTGGAATAGGCAAAACTTTTCTGGAGACAGTCAAAAGATCAATGGTTGCTAGGCGTTGGGGAGAGAGAAGGATGAACAAGTGGAGCACAGAGGATTTTTAGGGCAGTGAGACTCCTTTGTGTGATATCATAATGATAGATACATGCCATTATACATTTGTTCAAACCCATTGAATTTACAACATAAAGAGTGAACCCTAATGCAAATTATGGACTTGAGTAATTATGACGTCAACGTGGGTCCATCGATTATAATAAACGGACCACTCTCGTGAGTAATGTTGATAATGGGGGAGGTTATGCATGTGAGGGGGCAAGGGGTAAATGGGAAATCCCTGTACCTTCTCCTCAATTTTACTGTGAACCTAAAACCACCCTAAAAAAAATAATAAAGCCTTAATTTACAAAGAAAGTCTGGGGGTTCCAGCCTGGTGGCATAGCAGTTGGGTTTGCACACTCCACTTTGGCGGCCTGGGGTTCATGGGTTCAGAACCCAGACGCGGACCTGTGGACTGCTTATCAAGCTATGCTGTGGTAGGTGTCCCACGTAGAAAATAGAGGAAGATGGGCACAGATGTTAGCTCAGGGCTAATCTTCCTCAAAAAAAAAGAAAGAAAGTCTAGAAAAGTTGAGATCATGTTGGTCATTCACATCTTAGCATGAACTTGTTCTAATTGGTAGTTCATTTGTCATTTCAAAAATATTTACTGAATATCCACTATGATTAAAGAAAAATACAATCTCTGCCCTCCTGGAGCCCATGGTTAAGAAAAGCAATAAACAAGTAGTCAAAATAATAAAGTGGTAAGTTTTTTGATATGGTAAATAAATACAAGGCAAAATATGACCGCATTGTTAATACTTAGCTAAAATGGATCACCCCGAAGGAACAGGAGCTCTGCCTGGAGCAGAGGTTAAATACAAGAAGCTGGTACTTGAGTCTGTAGAGTGGGGGACGACTTAAAGACTATTCCAGAGTGAGTTCAGGATGGCTTAAGTGCCCGACATACCAAGAGGCCTATAGAGAAAACTAAGAAAGGGGTTGAAGAGGGGAGCGAAGAGACGGCCAAGAAGGAGCTTTACCTATTTCAAATTTTTTATGAACATCAGCTTAGATATTTTTGGTGGGTAATTATGAAATAGGGAGGAGGAGGGGTGGTGGGAGGGAGATGGCAGTGTTAGAAGTAGCCAGTGAAGTATCTTCTCTTCTGTTTTGTAATTATTGGCTTGGGCAATTCTCAATAAACAGTACAGTCATACATGGCTTAATGATGGGGGCTATGTTCTGAGAAATGTGCCCTTAGGTGATTTCGTCGTTATGCAAACATCATAGAGTGTACTTATACAAACCTAGATAGTATAGCCTACTACACATCTAGACTACGTGGTACCAATCTAATGGGACCACCGCCATACATGTGGTTTGTTGTTGACCTAAATGTTCTTACGTGGTGCACAACTGTAGGGAGGCAGTTTTAGGTTACAAGAATACTTTATCACAAATCTCAAATCTTTTAAAACCAACGTGAGAATGAGTCTCACTACGCCCCAGACCAAAAATGTATAAATGCACTTAAAATTGGAAGGTAACTCATATTTAAACTTAGTTCACAGTGCCTAACACATGGGAGACACTAATTTCATCCATCCTTCAAACTCCTGATTCCTACTATGATCAAGTTACATTATCATAATTATTCTGATTGAGGAAAAAATTTTCGGTTAATAATTTTCTTAACCTATCTGTAAAACTGATAGAATAGGTTATTAGAATTTTCGTTAGAATATCAAATTTATGATTGTGATACTATAACTATTTAAAATTTAACAGAGCTAAATTTTTTCATGTAATAAAATGATTTTATATCCAAAGTGTTTTACTCTTTCCAAACAGATACTGTATACAGTATTGGTACCCCTGTCATTGTGACGTATTAAAATCAGATACCTGGGGCAAGCAGTTTCCAACTTTCTCAACTCTTTGGTCTCAACTACTCCTCTGTAACATGAAGTTAGTACCACCTAATTTGTAGAGCTATGAGGATTAAATGAGGGGATTAGGATATTTATCCCTGCTGTTTTTACTCTGCCATTTTGCTCTAATATTTTGAATCTGAGGATGTTGAAAATAAGTTATTTGAAAAAGAATTTTGTCAATACTGATGAATTGTTATCATTAAAGAATTTTGAGAAGTGAACCCAAATGAGTTGATAAAATTCCTTCATCAATTTCTTATACAACATAAACTACTCTATGTTTTCCATTTTCATTCTTCTCTCTTTGAAATTATTTTCACTAGAATCAACTCATTTTTATTAAAACTATATAATGATAATTGATTCATTTATCAATTGTTGTCCATATCAAACATATTGTGGGTTTTCTTTTAAGATCAATATTGCTACCAAGTTCAATTTCCCTGGTTCAAATTTTGAAGAATTACGTTTTGTCAAGAAGATCTCATTGTTCTGTCAATTTTATTTAAAATCAAATTTTATCGAGTTCAATTTACACCATCATGAGGTTTATTTTTATACTGATTATTTCTTCCAGTAATTTTCATTATTAATTAAAAAGCCTGTAAGTTTTATTCATTTGTTAGCTAAATCAAGAAAATATTGTTAGATATTTTGTGACACAGAGGGTTAGAGAGGAAAATGAGGAGATGCAAAGGGGAAGAAGCTGAGGGAAGGGAGGGGTGATGGAAGGAAGAGAAATATGGACATGATGAAAGGAAGAAAACGGAGTGTAGCAGAAAGAAAGAGAGGAAGCAAAGAGTATCTTCCTCTCAATTCTAATGTGAACCTAAAACTGCTCTAAAATAAATAGAGAAAAAGATAAGTTAAAAAAATAAAGTGTGCAGGCAAAGACAAAGCACATTTCTGGGGATTGAAATAATAGAGGCTAAGTGTCAATAGGGGTCAGAAACAACTTCATTAAATGAGATAATAATAATAGGTTCTATATTATTAGGTTTTATTATTATTAGGTTTGAATAGGTTGTCTTCCAAAACTGTGTTAATAAGCCAACTGTTGTTTGTAACATACAGTTTTTTTTAAATTTTAAAACAAAAATATAAATTTCACTTGGCTTCCAGCACCATCCCCAATGCCCCATCTCTCACAGACACACACACACACACACACACACACACGCAAGCAACTACTTTTACTCTTGTGTGCAAAATACTGTTTAGGTCTTGACTCTTGGGAAGAACGCATGTGGGGAGAAAAGCAGAGGCCAAAGAACAAGAAGGAAGATGATGATTAGATATTAACCTGTCCCCTTCTTGGGCTCAGGACCGGCCCTAGGTAGAGTTTATAGTACACGATGTTATCGTGTACTTTCCTGCACTTATTTACTGTTACCTAGTTTCTCTGTCTCCCCATGATATCAGAACCCTCCTACTACCCTAGGACTCCCTCTAAGACACTGCATCCAGGTTTATTCAAACATCTAGAGTTCTACATACCAATCCATCAGCCCCTCCCATTCAACTGTTCAGTCTCCTCAATACAACTGATCTCCAGCTTTGAAAGGAAAGCAATCTGATTAAATCAATTTCCACTGATTTGTAAATGACTAATAGCAATTTAGCTCTCTCAAAGGCACTTTAAAAATACCATGAATCTTAATAAAGTTGAAATCCCTATAACACGTTTAAAAGATTAAGGAGGTAGAAAAGAAATTTTGACAGATAGTAGCCACAATAGAAGCAGGCTAGTCCTACTGGGAAGCTTCCCTTACTCCAGCTCCATACGCTCACATGTTTAAAAGGTCAAACTTTTGTTTACAATAGTGAATGTTAGCAGTGGTAACAGGAGGGCCTCTGTGATTTCTAGTGAAAAGGACAAATGTGGCCATTTGCGAAGTAGCCTGGTATAGGAGTTAAAAGCACAGAATCTAGAGGCAACTTGCCTAAGTTCAAACCCCAGCTTCATCATTCACCATTTATGTGACTTTGGACAAGTTACTTAACCTCTCTGTTCCACAGAGTCTCCATCTGTAAAATAGCGATAATAATAATAATACCAAAATCAGGTTGTTAGAAAGGTATGCACAGTACTTGGAACATAGAAAACACTATCTAAATATTTGTTAAAACTACTTAGTACATATGTATTTTTCACAAGTCATAAAATTTTTAAATTAACTAGGGTTGCTTATTTTAATTTTTAAAAGTTTCAATCACAACACCTTATAGAGACGTTATTATAAGAAATCTGCCACCTGTCCATAATGGCTAATTTGTAATTGGGTTGATAATAGTTCCCAGTTTATTAATAAAATAAATAAAAAGTATTATGTAGAACCACAGAATATTTCAAAGGTGTCATCCTACAGATAAGTTGAGGGCCAGAAAGATTAAAAAATTCATGCAAGCTCCGAGGCAGAGGTGGAAGATTTGAACATAGAATCCACATCTCCTTACTCCCTGCCTTTTTTCACTTCGAAAGGGCAAAGGAAGAGCCTTCTATCATGAAGCGGATACTGTGATGCTTTGGCTTCCTGAGTCTCTAAGAGTTATAAGTGAAGAGATTCCTTTGCTAAGAGATTCCCATGAGTGTGGAATACCAAGAAACCAGCAAACTCACAAGAAATCCCCCAGAAGGGTCAGCAGTCACAGCGGTTGTTTCAGCCTGGTTTAAGCAAAACTGGGGATGCTTTCCTATGCAGCTGCTGCATGACTAGATAGCACTCTCTTGACTTCTGAAGTCTGTTGTCCAAATCCTCCTAGAGTCAGCCGACTCTACCATGCTGTCATCTAACTATATAAAACTGAAACTGCTACCATATCGTTGAAGACAATTAAACACATGGCATTCATTAATGAATAAAATTTCATTGACAAAGTATTTTTCAAAGATTATATATTATTGAAAAATGGAGAATCCACCACCACAACAAAATGGGAGGAAGGACAGTCTCATTGGAAGGAAAATGTAACAAAGTCCAACATAGCTGACTCTACTTATATTTATGATACAGTTGTGGGCAGGTACTCTGGAATAATGAAGAAATACTTGCATACCGCCAGACATTCAATGTAAAATTCTTGGGGCATTCTTCCGACTTGTTTTCAAAATGAAATAAGATGCTGTGTCTAGTGGATGGGAGAGGTGTCATTTGAATATATTTACAGCATCTTAAAGTCTGTTGTGGGACTTACAGCTTGTCCCCTAGATTCCTTCCTCATTGCTGTATATTTAACTTTATGTCTGTCAGGCACGGCAAGTACTTCAGTATCCGACTGTTCAACCAAGGAAAAAAAAATCAGAAATAAAGAAAAAAAAGAGAAAAACTTACAAACCTTATCTGGGCTTTCATTCAAAACAAATTCTTTATCCAACCTATAAAATATTGCCAAAAAAACTTGCTATGGTGCAAACACTCAATCATCAAGGCACTGAAAAATTTACGGTGGATTTCCCGCCGATTTGTGGGGCTACTGGATCCTGCTGTGATAAAACTCACAAGAGTATGACAGACATTTGAATAAACCTTTCTATCATGTAACTGAGGTTTTGCAAAGGACGAACTTTAAAATTTCTTTCAATACAGCTTGTGGAACAAAAAATAAAAATAAAAGAAACCAAGAAGATAAAGCCAACGATATTAAAAGAGAGACAAATCAGCATTTCTTTGCAACTCTCTAGGGCTATAGGTGGCTGAGTAGTCCAGATGGACCCAAACTTGTGACCAAATGAAAATAAACTCATAGAATCTTTACACTCTGATTTATTGGCCATCCAGGCAATCACTCATGTAGTAACGATGTTGTATGTAATGCACCCACCCATTAGCTCTGAAGACAACAAAGATTATTAAACAGACAGCAAGAAACACATCTTACTTTCAAAATAACACATTGTGATTACCAACACTATTAGACACATGATGACAAATGACTACAGTCTCAGAGATTGCTCCCTCCCTCTCTCCTTCTCCCCCATAAGCCACGCTTAGCATTCTGCAGTGGGGCCAGTGGGCTTTCCTGCCAAACAAATAGAAGGAAAGGAAGGGGAAACAGGTCACAGGGCTAGACTGACCAGGACTGCCTACACCACAGAGACAGGAAACTCAGGCCTCCAGGGGTGATCCTTTTTGCAGCTGTGCCCTTCCCCTTGACACATGAGCACCAGCACACGCAGTGATCCATGAAGGCAGTGTGAGGGGAGTGAGAGAAAGGTGATGAGTTGACAGCATCTGCTAAAAGACTGCCAGGGAAGCTGCTGCTGATGGTGGAGAAGCACAAAGTTTGGCAATCAGCCACTGGCTCCATGTACGAAAAGAGCTTACTTTTAAGGGCATAAATTTTAAAAACAGAATTTAAAAAGTGGCCGTGGACGGAGTAGAGAATGTTTCCTTTTAGTCCCAACATAGAGGTAAACTCTGCCTTTGAGGCTGACTCAGGGCACCACAGAAAACGATCTGAATATCAGACCAGTGATACGCACTCCCTCCTGACACAACATGGGGGAGTTTATCACCTCTCTCTTCACCTCCCCGTCTTCCCCTCCTCCCATCCCAGACATGAACTGCTACTTTCACATTCACGCTGCAGATAGAAAAATATTAATTTAAGGCATAGCAAAACACATTTTATAATGTATAAATATAATACCCAATAGACTCCTGAGAGAGATACAAAATTAATCCCACTTGTGAAGGCTTTAATATTAGCTCTTTCCTCTTGGGAAGAATTTAAAATCCCACAAAAGCCCTTGATTTATTTCCTTCCTACACAACAGCAACAAACACTCACATAATTTTTAAGCAATGTAAAATATCACTTTAATGCTCAATACATGGAGACAGAGAGAGAAAGAGCGCTCTACTCAGAATGGATACTTGGACAGAGAAGGAAGTACTTAGGGGTCTTGTTTCCCTCAGTATGTGAATATAATGCATTAACGCTGCCTGCCTCATCCAGGGAGAAGAGAGCTCAGTGAAACGAAATGTGTTTAATATGCATCTTAGGCTTTACTTTTACGCTGCCTCTTCCAAAGCTTCGCTAATATGGATGTATATATGTCACTTTCTTTTACATCTATGAAGAAGTTAGTGAAGTCTTATTAACTCAAGATACATTTAGTTCACATTAATTTTACAACCAGAAAAACACAATTAGTGATTATTAATCCTAAACTGATAGTTAAATGGATTTGGAAATTATCATTAATATAATGGATCTATTGCATCAGAATATCTGAAAAATGGAATATAAACATTACGTATTTATTCTGAGCAAAAGCCCATCAATTATTATAATGTTTCCACCTTCCTTATTCATTGCACCTTGGATATGCTGGCTTTAACATAACGTTATTTTCCTTTCCTATCACCCACCCAGGTAGCTTTTCATCTATAGAAAGTAAGAAACAAGTTGGCTTAGAGCAAAACTAAAAGACAAACAAAACTACCTATATCTGATTTGGGTTTCTAAATGATCCATTATTAGTGGGTCACAATAAAGTGGAACTCAGAGTGTCCACTTTCAAGTAGAGTGTGCATAAATCTTTGTACTCATACATAAGAGTGCCAAAGGGCTTAGTGGCAGCACACAACTGTGTGTCGAACATCATTTCCTTATCTTTTTGTGGAGAACATAGGTAAAAGAAAGTTAGTGTTTCATCAAGTTACTTAGTTTCAGCTCAGGATCAGAATAACTAAGTTAATATCTGTGCTATGTTTTTATGGGTGAAAGGCATCACACTAAATACAAATATTACTAAAGCCACAATTGTCTTGAATTAACAATCATCTGTCATGACACAGAAGAGTAAAGAGTCAAAGATGATCAAGCCTTAAGAAACAGGAGAAAAGAAATACGGAAGAAAGTTAACATGACTTAACTTTCAAAATATTTTTCAAGGATGCCACAATCTTCCATTAAAATTAATGTGCTGGTAGATTTCCCTACACCCACAATCCAGTTAAAATACAGAATCCATCATATCCAAATTTTGTGACAATGGTAAGTCTTCTTCAATCTGTGTGCAAATTACGAAATAAGGAAAATGTACTTCCTTACCGCCATCATTTGGAAAATGACACCTTTTAAGTCAATAATGCAATACTTAGGGAAAATGGTGCCACAGCAAAATATGACAGCACGGGCGATGCAAATTAGTGCTAAAATGGAGAGAATTGCTTTTTATGTACCCAAAAATGTGGTAATTCCAATATTCCCTACAACTTGTATTTTGAATAGCACTTAAAATCTCAGTCCTCTGTGGAGAATCCAAGTTCTCGCATTTGTGATTTTCCATGTTACTTACTCATCAGTAAATGCCTCAGCAAATGACAAAGAAGAAGGGATAAGTATTTCTAACAAAGAAGAGATTGAAGTAAATTTAAACCCCCACTCTTATATCCATTTTTCTCCTTGAGGCGTCTGTTCTCTTATCAATTTGAAGCGATTTGTGCTACTAAGTCCCATTAATGCTAACGCGGGTAGTTATGCCCCCACACTACCACTGCCCAAGACTGGAACACACCACTGCCTGCTTTACTGACCCACAGAACTCAGCCTCACACGTGATAAAACTGAAGAGTCTTGCAACTTCATCCCTTAATTGAGATCCCAGCATATGGCAAGAATCCAAGGCCCTTGCTCAGGCTGTTTATCTTTCAATACTTTCAAGTCACTTACTGGCTAGGAAAGAAATTGCACTGTGATTTAAAGCGAAAGCAGTCAGCTGGCTGCTCCTAATTCTTCCTCCTCCTCCTCCTCTTCTTCTTTTTCTGTTTTAAATCTCTTTCTCTCTTCCTCCACGTTTAACAAATAATAAATGACTATAACCAGGGATCCTCTATAGGCCTGCTCACCGCTGTGAATAGTTATTATAATGTGATGTCATAAAACAGGTCATTTTTTACAGTAGGTTGGCTTCAGTTACTTTATAACTCAGTTATTTTATTAACTTTTAGTGATCTTTCTCTTTTTCTAAACTTTTAGTCTCTACAAATCTCAAGGAAAAACTACCTAAATTGAGAGGAAATTAGGGATGGGGGCTAAATTCTCATTCTGAAAGCAAATGAAATATACCAGCTGCTGCTGTTACCATAATCAGTCATCCCACCCATGGCTTCTATAATCAAAATGTCCCTGAAAAGGTAAAGAAGAGTAGCGAGGAAGGGAGTGAGGAACGGAAGGGAGAGCAGCATTGTTTATAAAACAAGAACCAACTTTATGTAAGAGGATTACATCAATCAAAGTTATTATGTAATTAGTTTAGACACACAGACAACTTATGAAAATATACTACAGCATTCTACAATAATGATCTAATGCATTTCAACATATGTTAGTATAACTGCAGCCTTTGGCCCATTACCAATACTACAGTGGTTTTTGTATAAAAGAGCCTTGTAGAGTATTTATTTTTGACTTAGCTCTGTATGAATGACTTAGAATTCATTCAAAAACAAATGTCTTTTGCTTCTCTTTAACTTAATAGGCAACAAAAAATTTCACAATGGATGGACACAGAATTTCCTCTTTGATAACCAGCCAGGGGGAAAAACTTGTTATGCAGGGGAATAGTCAACACATCCTTGTATAACAAACACACAGTTTAAACAAAAACAAGGTCACATATGGTTGTGATGTGGTATTCAACCAGAGCCCTTCTGATTGACATGTATATGAATACCGTGATGTGGAATGTAAATAGAAAATGTTTCAAATCCAAGTGTTTTAACTTCACATTATGGAAAATAATAAATACTGAATAATGTAATACAAGGTATTTCTATCTTGGGGTTCTAATGACTAACCACTTGAGCTCTGCTTTTGTGGTTTATAATGTCACCAGAACCCTCCATGGAATTATATATAGAATAAATGATAGGCAATGTTGAATTACAAGGCTATCAGGCTATAATACATAAAGTAAGTACCTAATATAGCCTTATAAATTATAGACTTTTATGGTCTAGCATTTTACAGCATAATGTCACAAACTGCAGTGATACAATATATTGATAAAGGATATGATACCACATTAGGTTTCAAAAAAAATGTCCCTGGCACTACACTAGAGCCAAATTATTTCACAGAATCATAGGCTCAGAGCCGGAAGGATCCTTGGAGGACGTCATGCTCAATGCTCCCCCACAGCCACCACCCAAACGCAGACATCCCCGTGTCCCTCCTCCGCAGCCCTGACAGATGGCCGACCTGCCTCCAACACTCCCAGTGCTGAAAATAATAAATAGGGGGGATGTCAAAGAAATGCCTCAAATGTATACATGTAATAGACACACCACCATTAAGTAACAAATGTAGAGGTTCAATGCCCACATTGTAGTTGCGTGTACACCACAATACTCTAAGAGTTCAAACACACACACACACACACACTCCCTCTCTCTCTCTTCTCTAGACTTTCTCTTGAGTTTTTATAAAGAATGATAAGGGATAGAAGAAGGAAAGCAAGACTTCTTTCTAGTATCTCTTTGTATCTCTTGCTTTTTGTCTGTTCCAGATTCAATAATCATCACCTGATGGGATTCTAGACACTTAGTCTATTCCAGACACACAGAAAAAAGTCGGATCCAGAACTACACACCACATTAGTGGATTCTGAAGGACTCCAGGCTGCTTTCGAAGGGAGAAATAAAGAAGGAAGACACAGGGAAGCCCACATCTAGTAGCTGTGAGGTTTTCTGCAAGCCAGAAGGATGACACATAGACACTGATCAAGCTTCATTTGTGTCTGACCAGTTCTTTTCTGTGTATAATAATTTCAAAGAAAAGTAAATTCTATTGATCCATTGAGAAGAATGGAGTTCTCCCAGCCTTTTGGGGATACAGTTGTTTCAAATTTAGTAGTTTCAAGGGTGATCGAGGGTAACGTATATTAATATAAACAGCAGATCCAATCCCCTCAATACGGGGGCTTCTGTGACCCTCCTCAGTCGCCCATCACTGGGATCCCGTCCTGCCCAGGTGGCCAAAGTCTCCCTTCTATTCATTCGAAGCTAATCATGCCTTACACTTATATAGTGTCCTCATTTTCCACTGTCTGGTTATGAAATTCCTTTACATTTTATCAACAAACAATGGACTTAGAGGTGAAGAGTCAAGAGATATATAAATTAGTGTTCCACAACCACTTAGTGTCGCGTACTCTTACAGCATAAATTGGTTTGTGTGGTACTTTATACAAAGAAACTTTTTCATGGTCAATCAGGAAGAGAGAATAATGAGAAAAGCAAGATGCAGCCTAAAACACATGTGAGGAAATTATTCTTTATGTCAACCTACTTTGATTTTGTTACTGTTATTCCACACAAATACTAAACAGCCCATTGAGTGAGGGGATATTCTCCTCACTCTTGTACACACAAGGTAAGCAGGGGAGGTCTCACTTTCTATCACAAAGCAAAACCTTGGCCCAAATTAACTTTGCTGACTCATATCACAAGTCACAAAGTTTGTTCCAGAGGATATATTTTATAGACATGCAAAATGTGGAAAACAGTAAAGGTTTACTAATGACTTACTCTACACGGTGTTAACAATGGCCAACATTCACTGAACACTTAGTATGGGCTCTAAACTGACACTGTCCTTGACATGCATAACCTCTTTTACTTCTTAAGGGAACCCGATGAGGAGGGTAGTATTATTAGTACCATTTTACAGGTATGGAAGCACAGAGAGGTTAAGTAACTTTCCCAAATCACACAGCCATTAAAAGGTAGAGCTAGAAATTGTGCTCAAGAAACATGACTTTCCTTTTATAAACACAATGATATAGAATCTTACCAAAACGACTATGAGTGGCACACTTTAAGAGGCTTGTGGCTGCCCAGTGCAGTCTGCAGTATCTTATCAAGCAAATGGCTATAACAAAGTGTGTGATAAAAAAATAACAGGAGGAATCACAGGAGGTACTTAATCAGCATTTATTAGAATCCCGCTGGCCTAAAACTAGCAGAAAAAACCCTCTCACATCCTGGGCAAAGGTTTTTACCTTTTGTTCAAAATGGAATTCCACTTTTAAGACTCTTGACAATAGCCTCTGCACGCTTCCTGAGAGAACAAGTACATTTTTAGGGTGTCCCTCCCCATTTAGGACTATAGATGAACTCTATTTCTAAATCCGTAGGTTTTTGAAAAAACTCCTCAGCTCCCTTCTAGAGGTTGGAAGGTAACATTGAGAACATGCTGCACCTTTGAATATTTTTGTTCATGTTTCTTCCAGCTAAAACTTCCAAAACCTTTTCTTGGTGGTATCAAGTGCCTTTGGAGCCAGAAGGAGGGAGACGAGTATGCAGAACACAAAACGGAGATAGAGGCTGAGATGAAAGATAAAAGGAGGGTGGGCTGTGAGAGGAGCAGGGCGAGAACATGCATGTCGAAAGCACAGACGTCAGGGAGCAGTGCCCAGCACATCACGCCACTGGACCAGGAGCAAAGTTCAGGCTGGTCCTTCACACTCAAGCCTTAGGGGAGGCAGGACCTAGTTTAGGAATAATATAGGTCACTGTTTGGAAGGAGGAAGTCAGCAGAGCTGCACGCCTTCTGACTGGCCAAGTACAGAAATAATTAAGTTTGTGTGTGTGTGTGTGTGTGGTGGGGAAGGGAATGAAAGGCAATGTGGATGTGCCAAAAACAATATCCCATCACAAATGTGACAAGCTAGCAGAGGAATCTTTTTGAAAGGATTAGTCAAAAGCCTAAAAAAATTTAAGTTGAATTATACACAAAATGCCACACCTAAAATGGAAATAGTATTTTAGTAAAGAACTCAACCGCTTTCTTTTTCCTTTAGGGTTTTACCAGGAACACCTGCAAATAAGAAAAACACTACCAAAAAATCCAGCAAGAATAAAGCACTTTCCAATTGACAAGGATAGCAAAGAACACAGAAGATTTCTATGTGAAAGGCACCACATGGAGCACAGAGAAAAGATCTTTTAAAATTTTTAGGGCGCCAGATTCAAGTGTTCCTGTGGATACTTAAAAGTGCTTAGGCACAAAACCCTTCCCTCAAATGCATCAAGAGCACAGAGAATGACCTTAACCCTAGTGGGCCTGCTTTGTCCAAAAGGCAGCTGGCACCTCTTTTTGTGACATGAACAGAGCCAGCACTCTATCCAATGAGAGTGCCACCAAAATCACACAGGAAGGCTGGCGAGATCCTCTAATGCACACCAAAAATCACCTCAGCTCATCAACTTTGAAAACTTGCCTCCTTCTCTCTGAGGCAGAATTTCCCATCAGTCACCTGGTTTTGCACATCATACACTCCGACTCTTCATGACTGCTCTCTTCTCATCTTAACCCTTGAATGAGCCAGCATTTAGCAAGAGTCACAATCTGGGTCTAATTCAAGGGCTCTTCCCTCATGTCTGGCCCAGCACTGGCTAATTAAAAGCTGAGGTCAGTCTCCAATTACTGGGCCACAATAAAGACTCAAAGGGTCGCAGCTATATCAGCAAGAGCATTAGTTTAAAAACACAAACTACACCCCCTCAAAGTTGATGTGTCTGCATTTACTAGAATTAATTTCACTGTCTTGCTGTTTCAATGGAAAGCTGTTCAGAAGGCAGCCTGGGAAATTATTCAACAGTTAAACATGATCTTAAATTTAAAATATAAAACAACTTGTGCTGCTGTAACAACCTACGTACCCTATAATTTTGGATAAATCTGAAAACATCTGACCCCCCCACCTTCAAAACTAAAGATCTGAATTCCTCCTGCAATCGTTGACTAGAGTTTAAAGTATCACTATAACTTGCCAAATTCCAAAACACTTGGTGCTTTAATTCCTTACCACTTTTAACACTGAATCAGTTAAAAATCAATGTCTAGAGACAGCTCTATGAATGTAGCCACACCTAAAAAACAAGCCAATACTTTTTTCCTCCCCTCTCCCAAAAAGAAAAAATTCATGAGCAGCAACAGCTGGAACTGTTTTACACTAGACGGCTGAGTTCTGTGAGAATGTTCTCCTTGTCTTTGTCTGTAAAGCTGAAAGAAGCTGGACTCAAAGGTAGTGTTCAGTCCCAGGAGGGGCCTGGGTAAACACGAGCCCAAGCCCCTAGCTCCCTCCTGATAAGGTCAGGTGACATGGTGTCAAAAGACAGCCAAGGAAAGATCTAGAAAAGTGCACAGACAAAGAGGATATTTTCCTTTCTTTTTACCAGAGATAATACACAACAGAAAGGGACTTCAAATTTTCTTATTCACTTAAAAATGTCAGCATGGCACTCCCTTACTCTCGCTCTAGTTGTATGGATATGGAGTATGTACACAGACACATATACGTGTGTGCTATGTTTATGCACACAGATATCAAACCCACTGCTGTGGCTACACTTCATTCCTTGAATTAATGCACATCTGTTTTTTGGAACTTGCATATCTCTGCTCAATTGTCAAAGCATCCTGACTCTCTTGATGAAATTCAGCAGCAGCAAAACAACAATATGTCACCCACAAAAATCAGTGAAACAATTTCACCACATGACGGCCAAAAATACCTGAGTGTTTCCAAAATCTGAGTTGAGAAGAGAGGCTGCTGAGGGCTGGTGGAAAGTAAAAAGGAAAGAGAGAGTCTTAGGAATAAAGAAAGTCTTCAATAAAGGAGTGAGAGTTAGAAAGAAAAGTAGCAACACCACAAGTTATGAAAAGGGTAGGGTACAAACACGACAGGCAGATACAATAAAAGAAAAGCACCATAAAAAAGAGAAAGAGATGAAGAAATATTTCCAAGTAACCGAGATAGGTACAGTG
>NC_091796.1:47107500-47165000 GCF_041296235.1 Equus asinus | reverse complement strand
TGATTTTTTAATTTTAAAAATGTGGCGAGATAGACAATCAACTTCTACAGAGAATAAAAGTGTAGCACTGTGTGTTATAAACTATTTATGACGTGTTCAAGGAAGTTTTTCACCCAGGCAGAAAATATCCTTTTAATAAGCCTTTTTTACTATAAGATGCTATTATTGGTCTCTTCTTTATTGTTGTATTCATATTTTCAGCATAAATATAGTGCAAAAAAAGACAAAGACAATGCCACGCACAACTGAAATGTTACACAATTTGCTAAAATGATGAATAAAATTAAAACTGCCTGTCAAAGCAAAATGAAAAGCAATTTTGTTTGCAATTTTCATAGCAGCTATGGAAAAGCAGCCAAATCTATGAACTGTGTGCAGCCTGCAGTTTATAAGCATCCACAATAACTGAAGAAGGTGCTTTGATTAGTAACAATATCCAGATGAACTGCAGCTTAAAATTCAGAACATTCTGGCCTAGATGTTGGCCTTCTTCTGAAAGGCAGATTCTGTTCTTTGCTCCCCAAAATTGACCTAAGAGTTAACATCAGCTTATTGAGGCGATTATGAACACCTTAGAAAGCTGGTGTTTGATTCCAAATTTAAATTTCATCAATCATTCCAAGCACTAACACCTGTGAGATACGCATTCTACGCTCTTATTCCTGGGCCCCTCGCTGGGAGCCCAGAGTACAGATTGCAAATGAGTAGACAGGGAGGTGCAAATACCACTGTTTGCTACAAAATTTTAACTAGATCAATTTCTACTCAGCCCTGTGTTGTCCAATGCATAGTGGGCCATATTCTTGAAAGGATGAATAGATGAATGAACAAATACATAAACTAATTCATTGCCATCACTGTACTCCATTTTGTTTATGATACTCACATTTGATTTAGAGGAAACATAAAGCTTTGTGGGTTGCCTGAGGAAAGTCCAGTAATGGAACTACTGTTACAAAAGCAACAACATTAGTGACGTTACTACAACTATTAAGAGGCTTGCCAAATTGTTGGGGCTCTCCCATAGAATTCTATCAAGACATAAGTGAATGATAAGAAATTTAGGTTCTTTCTTTCACATTCAGCCATAAATAAGGCCCCAGTGAAATTCTTCTCATTGAAAGTTGTGCTTCATTGATATCAACTTCTCTATTTTACCCTCTAACGCAAGTGAAAACCTACAAAAGTGGAAACATGTCATTATAGTGAGCATTTCAACACTCATTTGGAAAAGATATCAATTAAATGCAACAAAAAGAATCACTATTCCATTTTGGCTTATGAAAAGCTTTGCCAAATACTCATATGGATGTTTGAATGTGGCCATCTTATCTGACAATATCTCTTGGTATGGTCATTCATAAGCAAAAGCAGCAGGATTAAACACAGCCACACAAGAGTAAATTAGGAACCTGAACTTCAGATATAGGATTACAATGATTTAGAGTTAATTCAGAGAAAGCTGAATTTCCTGGTAAGCAGTTAGTTGAACTAGGAGGCTCATCTTCCACCAGGAGAAATATAGGTCAGCTCTCTGGGTTTTGCCTTCAAACACCCAAAGATCCCTGAGTCAATAAATGCCACAACTCCTGCAGACAATTCTACTCTCAGTCAACGTCCCCACCCTTTTCGCCAAGCCCTAGGCATCCTACTTTAGCAATTAATTTATATAACATATGCTTCTACAAATGGTATTTCCATTTTTCGATTGACAGAAACCAGAGAAAAGAGTAGAATTTTTGAATTTCCAGAATACGATAATCAACACCCCCTCTAGACACAACCTCACTTGAAAAGCTGAGATTGAAGACATTTTTATTCCAGTCATGTGGAAGTTCCAATTCCTGCCCCAAGAAAAAATATTCTCATTTTAACTTCTCTTGGTACAAGAAAGATTTTACAGCTGATAGTATCTGGCGCATAATGGGTACTCAATTACTACTCCTTGAAAGGAAGAAAAGAAGGAAGGGAGGGAAAAACAGAAGAAATGTAGAAGAAAAAGTATTGCTACCTAAGGCTATTTTCTTCAACTTGCCACATGATTTTCCCTGGAAAAATCAAGAGTAAGTCCTTGGCTTGAACTAAGTCAGACGAGCACGTCACCAACATTTACACGTCACCCGCCAGTTTCCCACTTTTTGCTATATCCCATAAAGCTGTGATGCTGACTCCAGATGTCAGACACTTTATCTAGTGAATCTTATGTACTTAGTGTGAAAATATTTCTAATTTCAATTCATAGTTTTTTCAGTTCTGGGCTTCTTAGTCGCCATCTGCACCATGTCATGGCACTTATATTTGAGACGAGCTGCCTTAATATCAGGGCACAGTTACGGGGCATATCCACAAAAAAAGACTCTTCTAGCAAACTCTCCCTGACACTGGTATTTTAAAAACCTCTCCACCACTTTCTTGTAAGATCATGACTAATTGTATCTTCTCTTGTGTTCCTTACATGACTAGCACATGAAGAGGTATGGAGAAGTGGGTATTAAAGATGCTAAATAAGGTATTACCATTAAGAAATCCAGTAAAGAGTAGACGGCTACGAGTACTAGGAGGCAGAATGTTGTCGATGTTGTCACGGGAACAGCCCCATCAGACATGAAAATATGGCTTCTCTTCTTGTCTCTGCCACTACCAGCCATGAAGTCTTCAAGAAGCTATAACTTTACTGGGTCTCAGTTTACTCAAATGTGAAAGCTAGACGTGGGAGGATTATGTACTAAAGCAGTGGCTTTCAAACTATCTTGCTTTATTTGTTCTTAAAACGAAATTTTAAGTGGAAGGTACCAGATAAATAAAATGGACAAAAACCATCCAATATGAATCTGAGGGGGAGATGCCCAGACCCCAGCCTCCCAGAGACTCCATCCAGATCCACCCTTCTCTCCTCAAATTGTCAGAATTCCCAGACTTCCCAAAGCATAGCTCGAATCCACTGTATTAAGTGATGTCCAAGGTCACTTCTAAATCTGCTACTGCCCAATGATCCCCCTTGGTGTATTTTGTCTTTATTTCCAAGTCAGTATTTTAGTTTTCTCACTTGAGGGTAAATAAATTAGGAAAGAGAGATAATATAATACAACGGAAAAGCTCTAGACACTCTGTTGCTTAGTGATCATTTTAATCAATAATTAAAGAAAAATCATACATACAATTCCATTCCTCAACATAAGCCATCTTCCGTCACATGGAGATTATTACCAAACTCTCTAGTTCTGCCCAGATGAGGGCACCAAAAAGGGTTGTTGCTACACTAACAGATTCTCTTTTGTATGTGTACACACACACACACACACACACACACACACTCCTTAATTTCTTAGAGGTCTCTAAACAGACATTACCAAGAAATTTACACTAGAGAATCAATCAATCATTGCTCCAGGAGTACAATATTTAAAACTAGCTTTTCTGGATTCTACCTCAAGGTGATCTCACTATTGCGGCCCTTTAGAGATTTAACAACAAAATTATTATTTCCAAACTTTAATTGAGCTTCTTAAGATAGGTATTTATGATACTCTTCACAACACTTGGAGATTTTATGCTCTACAGTGGAATATTTGGCTGTTTTATTAGTATTCATTTTTATATTTCAGGTATTTAAATAGTATTATATGGCTTTATCTGAAAAATAAATCAATTTGGAAATTTGTTTTTCGCAAATGTTGCTTCTACAGTTTCTTGCATACAATACAAACTTCAAGCCATCCCTCTAAACCTCTACCAGAGGATATTTTATGATTGCCACGTGATTTAAAGATCCATTTTTTAAGACACACTTTTTCAAAAAGTAGTGCCTTATGATTAGCAAATTAAAGAAGAATTTTTCTTGTTTGCTTGCAAATAATTTCTTTAATCCAGAGCACGAGAAATGAACTCTAGTTAATGAATATTATCCTTGGTAAGCAGGAACCTAGACTCTTAAAAGGTTCATTTTTATCATTGGTATTTTGAAGTTGCAACTTTGATCCATATCAACATAAAAAAGAAATGATTTTATTAACATTCTCTTTCATTACTGGATAATACTCTGCAATGCTGTTACTACTGGGGAACTATTAAGGGTTTCCCTTAAAGAGGAATTCACAGATGATTTTAAAATAATAAGAGTAATAAAAATTTCTTGGTTTCTCTAGATAAGATGAACATTCTCATTTTCTCCTTGCTATTAATTTTCTGCTGATCCCCTGGTCAACTTGCTTCTAGGTATGATTCAACAGATTGCTTTAATCAATAAAGATGCATAAAGCATGGGAAAATAATTATGCTACAAATTAATTATCAAATTTGAATCTAAAGCCTTAGGATCTTTTCTTCTATGACTCGAAAAAGATCTTCATTTATTATTTTTTACTTATTAGACTAGTATAGCACAGATTATTTTTCACCATCTGCAAATTACACTTGCAAGTAACAAAAATGGACATATTTGGTGGCAAATCTATCTACACTTCTTGTACAAGTGCTTTATATCTTGAGAAGCAGGTTTGGGAATAAATCTTTCTATACCTCCATCTCTGACATCCTTTTCTCTTTCACATAAAGTTCCTTTTTTGAAAAATGATGAAATATACGTATTTACATAAAACTGCAGAAAAACAAATGGACAATCTAATTAATAATTACAAACAATACTCATGAAACTACTACACTACCAAGCAATAGAATACTGCCAGCACTTAAAAAGTCCCATGTGTCCATCCTCATCACCATCTATTCTCCCCACCTAAAGGCAACTACTCATCTGACGTTTATGACAGTGATTTCCATTCTTCATTGTCATCCTACCGTTGTATATACCCCTAAACCAAACAGTTTAGTTTTGCCTCGTTTTGAAGTCTATGTGAATGGATTCATACTGAACGTATTCTTTGCTGTCTTGCTTCTTACATCAACTCTATGCTTGCAGGGGTTATTCATCTTGATGACTGCAGCCATAGTTCATTCATTTTCCTTGCTGATAATATTCTATTATTTGAATATCCACAATTTATGCATTCTATGTGTGGGACATTTGGGTTGTTTCCTGTTTTGACTCTCATAGACAAGGCTGCAATGAGAATTTTTGCACATCTCTCATACATCTGAGTTTCTCTACCATGTGGAAAAGTGGAATTGCTGAGTCATAGAGTCTGCATATCTTTAAATTTACTAGATAATATCAAACCACTTTCCCAAAGTGGTGCTACCAATTTACACTTCTACCAGTAGGGTCTGAAATTCGCCGTTATTACAGATCCTTGTCAAAATTTAGAATTGTCACACTTTTTGCCAAGTTGGTGGGTATATAACCCAAGAAATTTTACTTTCATCATATCCCTGTTACCTTGGTCAAACGCATTTCACAATCACAGACAACATGGAAATAGCTGAAGGTGTGCCTTTCCATTCCCTTCCTTGTCTATCTTTGTCTCTCAATGGCGCTAGTCAATTTTAGATCATGTGATTTAAAAACTATATTCTTACTTTACTTCACTCCCTTTTTAACCCCTATAACTTTACAAAATAGATTGTGTAGCTCTATGGTTCCTGGTAATACTATCCCACTTGATAGGACCACTAAGTACAAAAAGTATAATTCCTCGAAGAGAAATTAATGCTAATTTCCACTACTTTCCACTGTAAATATTATTTTATTCAGTAATACTATACATCACACTTGAATCTTTCTATATAGAGATACTGTTCTACATTTTGAGCATCAATTTCATATAAGCAAGTAGCATATATACTATTTGCCTAGACTTACTATGAACTTGGGATGTGAGATTATCTATCTCTCCAAAAATACTCAGTCATACTCCATTCTAAATAGAATTCCATTGCTGAGGGTCTTAAGATTTCAACCTCAGGAAGTTGGTGGGGTGCATATGGAAGGGGAAAGAGGATCAGAGAATTTCCCTTGAATAAACACTCTTCCTCAGACAGTGATTTGACCTTCTCAGAACACACTGTGGGATGTTTACATTGAAGTACACATCTAACTTCCTCTCTGTCTCTGCAAATACCTTCTTTTACTCAAGGTCAAGTTCAAGTCTCCCTTGCCATGAAGTAGGCCTTCCTGGAACATGGTGAGCTCCACTAACCTCTTATGACTTGACTCCACACTTTGGTGCTTAATTATATTCTCTAGAATGTACTTCTTTATACTTTATTGTGCTTAATCATAACCATAATCACTAGCAATAAATTCCTATAAAGCAGAAACCTTTCCTGTCTTGTTCAATGCTATATCCTTAGTACAAGAAATCATCCCTGGCAGATAGCTGATGATCAATGAGTAAGTATTGGGTGGATGAATAAAAAAGAATGTCTTATGTTTTCCTGTACTTGTTTTGTGTGTATGCATGGTCATCTCATGGGTTGTAAAGACTTAGAAGTAGCTAGCATTTCTTTGTATTTCTTTGTTTCCCTCACATTATCAAAGGTGATGGATCTATAATGAATTGAAATGGACTACAAAATTAAGACCCACATTCTTTAAGATAGGTATTCCTTCAAAACATCTGTAATATACTAAATTGAAGTCAAGAAACTAATGAAGATGCTAATTAGAATAAGAACAAGTACCTGGCATTTGTTCTTTGTAATCCAGTTTTGCTAACAGAGACACTAGAGTAAGTATGTGCCAATCAGAAGGTCTGTGACAGTTTGCACAAAACCAATTTACAATATTCAAGTTACAGCAAATCCATGCAAAGTTCTTATCAAATCCTTCCTGATTTGTTTACATAGTCTCATTAAGATATTAAAAGAAGGCCCAGCCCCAGTGGCCCAGTGGTTAAGCCCAGTGGTTAAGTTCGATGCACTCTACTTCTGTGGCCTGGGTTTGGTTCCTGGGCCTGGACCTACACCATTCTGTTAGCAACCGTGCTGTGCTGGTGGCCCACATACTAAAAAATAGAGAAAGATTGGCCTGGATGTTAGCTGAGGGCAAATCTTTGTCAGCAAAAAAAAGATATTAAAAGAAATCATTGTTGGAGTGCTTTGAAAATGTATGACTATAATATAGTTTGTCACTAGAAAATAAAGAATACGTACATGAATACTACTGAATGCTGTATGACCTAAGAAGATAACAATATTATAATACTATGAAAGCTCCACCCAAATGGAATACCTACTCTGTCAGAGAACAGCCACAGAACATAGGTGTTCCAGGGAAACTTCAAATAGACAGAAATCAACAGTTTCTCCACCAGTTCTGAGATAAAAGCTCCATTTTAAATATATTTATATATTTATTCTTTCTTTCTGCAAAAAGTAAGATTTAAATAAGTTTCAGATATTTTCTTTTTTCATCATAACAATCTCCGTAAATACTGAGTAGAAGTCTTCCCCATTCTTTGACTTTTTGATTGAGTCATTCAAAGATTGATATATTTATTAATTCATTTACTCATTCACCAAACATTTCCTGAGGACCCACTACGTACCAAGGTCCTGGTCTAGGTGCAACGCATTCAATTATTCATTGACTCCAGATGAAAAGATGCCACTGTTCCGTCATAGGGAGCCTTTTTATTGTTTTGAAAAATCCCTTATCTTAATTACTATTAAGTTCTCACTGTCAGAAAGCACAGGTTAGTCCTGAGTTTCATTTAAATCAAAGGAAAAAATGGGTATAACACACACAAAAAAATACAAAACTTACAAAAGCCTTCAGACTGTACATCCAGTCCTACCTGTCAGTCCTTCTCAATGATGTCCCAGTAAAAGGTTTCTCCCAATTAATGAACCTGGGGCCAAATTGTACAACTAGAATCTCTCTCAGATACATTCTGCCTGTGTTTTGGCATGTGGACTGGGTCAGAGCAAATGCAAGATTAAACTTTTGGCCCCTTAGGGCACCTCTCTCTGCAGCTGCTGTTGTTAAAGCAAATCTAAGGTTCAAATAAAAAGATGCAATTACACTATATATCCTTCCTTCTCCCCTGCCTATCACAAGATAAAGTGAAGCAACTACCCCTCTACAGGTCTCTACACCCCTCGGACTTTTCTTCCCCTTTAAGGATGTCTTTGGTACTCAGTTTCCCCATATGTTTCATATTTTTTGAATGGGACAGCTGGGTGATCACAGAGGCACATTATATGATTTTCCTTGATCCTACACCCCCCAGGGACTGCATTGGCCTGTTATACTTCGAGGAACAATAATCACTACAAAAAATATTAGACTTAGTATGTTCGAAAAAAGAGCACTGGAGAAAGGAGTAACTTCTCATTATGCTGCAAAGATTGGAAGCAATTCACAGGTAGTAACTGTAACACACGTGTGGCTTCACTGAGTGAAATCAAATCATTCTGAAGTTTCATTGTAGATGCAGGATCACGTCGCTCTTCTAAAGAATGAGCATGTCCCCAAACAATGCAGTGTTGGCTCCTTGCCAAATGACCAGACCACAAACGTGGATACACCTTGGACAGCGGACATCCTGGGCGCAGCAGCAGCACAGTTCTAGCTCCCACCACTTCCCACGTGGAAATCCAGCAAAGAAAAACAATCTGGTGGTCACATGATCCAGGTTTGTCATCCTCTGCATCTGTCCCCATGTGTAAACATCTTGATGCAGAAGGAAACTGACTCATCCCTATCAGGAAAAGTCCGTTTTCCTCTGCCTAGCATATACCAGGACTCGGCCAACATGAGGTCTGGGTAGGAAGCCATACAGAATACTAACTTGTAACTTTATGAAACAAAACCTAAACTGCTTCAAACCCATGCAGGCTACAAAGTCCAATGAGGGAGGTAGTGGAGAAAGGCAGAGATAGGGGAAAGCAAAGAAGACTATCCAAAATAAAAATTTTCTACAAACTAAGGGGATAAATTAAGAAAAGTACCAGTGAGGAATTCTGAATACAGGCAGAATTAGAAACTTCAAAATTTTGATAACTATGTACTCCTCAAGTTGATTGAGAGACGAACACTTGAGATATCATTCAATTATTGTGCAGTGTTCTATTCCTAACAGGCTTTAAAATATGATGGGGTAAAACACTACCAGGTCTTTCATAAAGCAACTGGCCAATACCAGTCAGGGTGAGAAACCACTGCATTTGACTAGTGCCTGCTTAATAAAAAAAAGATTCCCAATGACATATGAGTAGGATTAGGACATTAAGGACCCATGCTACAAGGGAATAAAAGGGCTACAGTTTAAGAAATTGGATTGTATAAATTCTTGCTTCCTATTTCTCACTTAGAAGCACAAGATCAATTAAAATTGCATGACAGACTTGGAAGAAAATGAAATAATAATAAGGACTTGGACTTCTGTGGTAGATTGTGTTTCTCAACAATAACTCCCATCCCACGTGCTCTTTTGCAGTGTGACTTTCCTATTTCATCGCCAAAAAGTGGAGTTTATTTCTCTTCCTCTTGAATCTTAGCTGAACCTGTAACTTATTTTAACCAATAGAATAAGATGGAAGAAACACTGTTATTCCTGAGCCTGGGCATCAAGATATTGCAACTTCGACCTTGGAGCACTCCTTCTTGAATCTAGACCCATGCTGTGAGAAGCCAGAGCAACTATGAGGAGAGGCTTAATAGAGGGACAACCAAGGGCCCCGCTGAGAGCCCAGCTGAGCCTCCCCATGCAGCCAGCACCAGCCGTGTGAGGAAGACCACTGTGAACCTCCAGGTCAACCTCATGAAAAGCAGAATTTCCAACAAGTCCACCCAAAGCATCTTGAAAAGCAATAAATTGTTATCATCTTTAAGCCACTAACTTTTAAAGTGGTTCACTACCCATCAATATATAACTAAATTTTTCTATAATACTTTACTATATCAATATAACGATAGGCACACACACACATATGATACAGCATAGAACAGGAATGGTTATTTCAAAAATATGTTTTAATCTAGTAGTGTATAAACAAGAGAATGTTTCTATTTGGTATCTCTTACTACTAAATTTTTAGATGTATTAGAAAGATCATAAAATCTCACCAAAGCAAACTTAAGTGAAGCGGGCTATCATAAACTTTGAAAGGTATAATAGAAATATTAAAGTTCCTCAAAAACATTTATAAATATTTAACTTTAATTTCAATGAAGATATAAAAAAGGTGTATGCTCCTTACACTGAAAACTTTCTGCTCCTCCCTTTGATTCTTCAGTCAAATGTTTTCCTACCCTCAAAGATGAACACATATTAATAATTTGAAAACATCAAACAATGGTGGAAAACATTTATGTTTCTCTTGAGCATTGCAAGCACGAAGGTGGATGATGGTTGTCTATGACACAACTTACATTTTAATTCTCTAAAAATGTAACAGCTATACTGTAAGAACGTCTATAAACTTGTTTTTACTTTAAAAGTACCCATAACTTTTCCAATTAGCAAACATGAGCCACTGGCAGCTGGAACTTACTTTTTCTTCCATCATATCTGTACTCAGTTTAACGAGTTTCTCAGATATACACAAGGGACACATTAGAGACATTAAAAACTGGAAAGGGTCTCATACAAGATTCAAGGAATCTAAAAATATCCAGCAGAGCAGGAAAACTGACAAGGACCCGGGCAGCACAGGTTATACCTGGTATGACAACTAAAGAAAAACAAGAAGCAACTGAGAAGGAGCATGTTGCCCTTCTGTACCGCCCATCCAGACACAGAACCACCTACAACTCAAGAGACTGACAGGTAGCTATCATTTTTTCCTCTTAGAACATCACCCCTTACGAGAGGAGTCTTTCACAGTAACACCAACGACTGCACTGAGAGGGCCATGAAGCCCACTTTCACGCTAAAACAGTGACCTGAAACCGTGCTCACAGACTATCCATCCAGTGCAAATTACGCAGCCCTCACATTGCTGGTACAAGCCCGCAATGGGCAGGAGTCCTTCTCAGGGATTAGCAGGCTTTTCGCTCCAGACGTTCCAAAGAATGGGATAGCAGCTACGTATTGGGGAAGATACCCAAACAAGATGGGGGAGGTGGGACAGAGAGGTTTATAGCGTCCATATACTTACAGACAAATACTTGATACAATTTCTGGAGCAAAAAACACCCACCTGAAGAAGGCAAGGGCGTGACCCCCTAACAAGCAGTTATTCCAACTGGAATATGCTTTTGGGCAATGACTTGTGGTGTGACCCATTATTCATTTCACCCCGATGAAACAACTGCTATAGCAAAACCAACACTGGACATGGACGTGGAGTCAGTTCAGTGTGTAAGTCTTGGCAGGGCCAGTAAATTGCTAAGTGACAATGAGCCTGGATTTTCTTTTCTATAAAAAGGGAGTTGGACCAGATGAACTCCAAGGGTCTTTTTAGTTTTAACCCTGCATGACAGTTCAACACCAAATGGAAAACTCTTTTCTTCTACAGCCCCTCCATTTACATAGATTATCTAGTGTATTTTTTATACCACCTATTTGTTTGTAGATGCTGGGGAAGGCCATGGAGAAGAAGGGAGTGAGAGAGAAGGATGTGTGGCAGCATTTTGAGGCATATGGCATGCATACGATGAAGAAGCAGGCATGTCACACACTGGCTGTGAAGCTGCAGCAGACTGTCGAGGCAGTTCTACGTCTCCAACCAGCAATGGCAGGCTAGCAGTGCCTAGGTGATATTGCAAATCCAAAAAGCAGGTGTATGACATACCTTTCATTTAATTGACCTGTGTGTCCCAAGACACATACAGAATGGAGCATATTTTATGATGCTTTCATGGAAAACGTAGTTTCTGGTGTTAAATAGGATGGTGTTGAGGTTGGTTGGGTACACAGAAGTTCCATGTGCTGTACCATGTTTCAGAAAACATTCCCTGGGATCATATATCCTTAACATACCTGACTTGGCTGTATTAAGCATTTCTGCTCTAATAAAGATATCTTTCCAGGGGCTGACCCAGTGGCACAGTGGTTAAATTCACATGTTCCACTTCAGCGACCCGGGGTTTGCTGGTTAGGATCCTGGGTATGCACCTACGCACCACTTGTCAAGCCATGCTGTGGCAGGCATGCCACAGAAAATAGAAGAAGATGGGCACAGATGTTAGCTCAGGGCCAGTCTTCCTCAACAAAAAGAGGAAGATTGGCAACAGATGCTAGCTCAGGGCTAATCTTTCTCCGGAAAAAAAAAAGATGTTTCCTTATTTTTCTCACTAGGAGTACTGACATTCAAAACAAAGAATCAAGGTGGACAGAGCACAGAGTCCTAGACTACAGTTCTGCCCTGGATTCAAAAACAGTTTCTCCATTGGAAAATCTGATGTGCTACTTGCTAAATAATTAAAGAATAGAGGTTATCAACCAGAGAAAAAGGTTCTGTCCACGTTGGGAGTTTAAAAGGCTCTTACATTTTAGCAAGTACTCTAAATTATACATGGTATTGGAAGAGAGAAATATCACTACTGATAAAAAATAACACAAAATCCAAATATTCAAGTATGCTAATTGTGTCAGAGACTGTCAGCTGCCTACCTGAAAATCCCTTCTTCCATTCCAATGATATGTCGGTGGAATTACTGTACGGGATTTATCGAAAGCCTGGGAAAAGGGAGCCAACTCAAAGTGCTCTGTTAGCTCTTCTGCCTTCCCTTTTTTCCTAACCTCCAGCTGGATATGATGACATGAACTCCAGCAGCGAGCTTGGCCTACTTGACAGTGATAGCCATGTGTCAGGAAGCAGAACACCAAGAAAGAAAACCAGCCCTGGACTGCTTCTCTCTAGAATTCTCACATATGAGAAAGAAATAAACTTTCCAATTTAGGCTGCTGTTATTTGGGAGATTTTCTCATATATAATTAGATAGCACATGAATTTATTCAGAGTCTGCTTCCAATCTTAGACATCTAAGCCTATAGATGAAATCTACTTTTTTGAACCAAAATTCCCACTTTATATAAAAATGGCTTTTTTAATTGGACAGTGAAGGGAAAAGATGTCTCAGGTGGTCAATCATTCAATACAAATATTTCGTTAACTAAAAAAAGAATGTTTAAGAGTAAACTCAATTTATTTTTGCTATGTCAATACAGAAATAGATGGTTGAGGAAATCACTGAAGATTCTGACTTCTCAATCTTCTCATTTTATAATGGGGATAATACTGACCTACCTCATGAGCACATGCAGAGGATTAAATAATTAGCAATTGTCAACCAACATGAAAATATAAATTTTAAGAAGCAATAAGACTTTTCATTAAACTATGCTATGCTAGTAATTTCTTCCTTCGCTGGAGAAAATTTACATTTGATAAGCACCAAAGGCTCATAGCATAATAAGAATAAAACTTAAATGGAAAATTAAGTCTGAAGACACTTCATGACATTTTAACAAAAGCATTAAGGCAAAAGATGCTACTATCAAACGTAGTTTCCTGGAGACAGGCTCAATGCGTTTCTGATGAATTAAGACATTTCATGTGGTAGTCCGTACTGGTTATGTTATTTCAGAAGAGTATTCTAAAGTGCTGCCACAACCTAACTACCGTCTCAACAGTTGTTTACAGATTCTACCCTACTTAACTCTTATCAAGCTACTCATAGGACCTAAAGAGGAAATAGATTTCTTTCCTGCTTAGTAACTAACCTCTTGGTTACATTGTCTTGTGCACACCGACAGCACTTTTTACACGCACTGTGCCCTGCTTGAACTCTTGAACAGGCTGAGTGTGCAACTTGCAGTGACACAATGCTACTGCTTATGAAATTATTTTCTGGATGAGATAGCAAAATTTTAACTCAAAGTCTTTTTATCCATCAGCCATTCCCTACTTAGGATGCTCTATCTTGCCTACCATCCCCTCTCCATCCACTTCCAATTCATTTCCTAATGATCTCTCTGGGTGTAGTTCAGCCCTGGTCTCTTCCACAAGGCCTCATCTACCAGCTCCTGCGCACACTTACCACTCTCTTCTTTGAACATTCAGAGAACTTATCACTCACGTCAATAATTCTGGCATTTAATGATATACTGCCATATTCAATATTACCTTCTCAGGTACATGTATTTTGTTCCCCAAGTGCACAATAAGATCTTTTGCAATAGGGTTCATGACTCACATTACTTCGTACCCTCACAATGCATAGCAGAAGATGTGAATATAGTAAAACCTCACTAACATGTATGCATTAATAAGAATGTTGCTTTAACATCTTTAGCACCTGCAAAAATAGTCTACAGTCTTTACGATCATTTGTTGCACAAACGCATTTCTTTAGGCTCTATTCCCCCAGAAAACAAAAGTACGAATCTCCCACATTTAAATGAACTCACTTAGATAAAACGATTTTCCAAATCATTGATCACCTGAATCTCTATTACTGCTAGACCAATTTCATGACACGCATGCCCACTAAAAGCAAAGAAAAAATATTTTTAATTGCACTAAACTAAACTTTATATTTTATAATTTTGAGCCAATTCACAAAACCAGGGAGAATTTCTTTTAAACGTTCTAAAAGATGCATGGGAGAATTCTGCGTCACTAAATAAATAAGCTACGAGTATACCATTTTTCAATGATACCCACAGCACAACTATCTTCTTGTACTTACAGAGGCAAGAGTGCAGTCCAAAAATTTATGTCAAGGCTTTAATTTTTAATCTTCTGTATAGAAGGAACTTAGAATAAAATGTTAAATAGATACAGAGCCTTTCTTCTTTTATCTCAAAATATGATGTTCTCTAGTCTATATAAATCTAAACATTAAGGTCTTACTAGAATGGTGCTAATCATACTTAATTAAACTAATTCTTATTTTCCCCATTTGCTCCATTCCCCCTAGCATCAATCATACATTATTCTCCTTTGAATTTTAAAAGGGGGAGAATTTACGACTCAATGCCAAATATTAACTCACACTAACTCTTTCAAAACCTCTCAGGATTCTGGAAGACATTCAAATCTGGACTCTGACTCATGTGAGTTATTCTTAAAGGAATCATTACCACCTTTAATAATACTAATAATTAGTTTATGGTGAGCATTCACTGTGCCAAGCACCTTACTAGGATGATACATCTATTATCTCATTTAATCACCACAACCCTATGAGGTAGGCAATATTATTACCTTTTTATGATTGTCCCTACTTTACAGATAAGGAAATTTTAGACTATAAGTTTAAGTAATCTGCCTAAGGCCACACAGCTACTTTTGGGAGAACTGAGATTTGCATTTTGGTTGGCCAGGTGCCAGAACCCACCCCTCTATCCATTATACTGACATCTCTACTAGTCCCATTAACCACACAATTCTCTTCACTCATTTTAACATTTTGAAGTTTTGTTAATTCATCTTTCCTTTCAAAGATTGGTAAGAATTAATTACTACTGAATGATTACATTGATTTTTTAAAGCTAATGGAATTTTTAATGAAAATAATACTAACGGAGATGATGGGAAACTGTAAGTCTGAAAACCAGCCATAAAAGCAGCCCGTTAAAATTTACAAAATGGTCACAGATTTCAAAAAATGAAGAGTAAAATTAAATCTTCCCAATCATTTCTTTTTGGGGGCTGAGGGGGTGCTGTTGGGCATAACCAATAATTCCTAAGTAATAAGATTTCCCATAGAGATGGACCTTAGTACACATATATTGTTTTTACAAGAAAAAACCCACTGCTCTAATCCTGTGAGAACAAAGTACTCTTCTTAGCATCCATTTGCTGGATTTCAATAAGGCATTAAACCTTGCATGTCAAAATTCCTCATCATGAAAGAAAAGAACACCAGCCAGCCTTAATGCTTTCATACACCTTGATTTTCAGGGTGTCATTTCCACTTGCTATAACAACCCCAACTACAAGGGGCCTTATATCCAGCAGCCAAAGTTTGACTTGTAACCAACTTGAGATGAGGGGATTCTTCATTACCAAAACGAGGCGGGACAACAAAAGCTGGATCAGAAACAGTGTTACAAAATATAGGTAAGTTGGGGGAGAAATTTAGGTAATTGACAAAGGGAAAACTAAACCACAAGTCAACAAAATAGGAAGTATCCTAAGTGGCCTAACATCCCTGTTTGGGTTCTGGCCTACACATACAATTGCTGTTGTAAACAATTCTAGCCAGGAAAGTATCTCAAATTTAACATAGGCAAATGTGGACTCACCATCCTACCTTCCAAACCTGCTCCTTTCTCATTCCCGGAGCAGGTGATGGACACCCAATGCACCTGAGGAATTCAGAGACTAGGGGCTGATTCTCAATCTTTTCCTTGTTCTCATGCTACTCACCTAATCAATCACCAGATCTGCATGATTTCATCTTCAGAATATTTAGTGAGTTTGACCCTCCTCTCCACTCCTATGACCACTGCGCTTCTCTTACTAGCGCAATCACAAGAGTTGCCCATCTGGAATCCCCCCACCCCAACCCCCACGTCTAATTTCTCCTCTAATCTACTCTCCACATGGAGTCCAATCTGAACATGTTATTCCCTGAATAAAACCTTCAACGGCTACCCACTGCCTAAAACAGTAATTATCAAACATTCTTAAACTTCTAAACTCAATATTCAAATGAAATCTTACCTTAATAACTAGTACATAAAACAATTCCAGCCTGGGTTGTTCTGATTGCAGGGCATGGAAGATGCCCACTAACTCAACTCCCTACCTCCATGCTTACCTGGCTGGTATCTGTGAGGTTCCTCAAAACAGCTTGAAAAGCACAGGCCAGAGAATCAAGTTTAAGTTCTTAGGATGGCCTCCCATGGCCAGACCCTACCTTCCCTTCCTGGTTCATTACAGTAACCAGCCTTCAAGATAGCCCCCAGGGATCCCCATCTCCTGGTACTCATGCCTTTGTGTAATTCCCTCTCATATCATACTAGTCTGTATGACCAATAATAGAATATGATGGCAGAAGTTCTGGTATGCCACTACCAAGATTAGGTCATAAAAGCTTTCACCTCTCCCTCTCAAATTACTTGTTTTCAGGAAAGCCAGCTGCCATGTTGTAAGCTACCCTATAGAGAGACCCATGTGGTGAAGATTTGAAGACTCCAGTCAGTAGCCATGTGATTGAGCTTGGAAGTGGATCCTCCAGCCCCACTCAAGTCTTCAGATTAACTGCAGGCCTGGCTAACACCTTGACTGCAACCTCATAAGAGACTCTGCACTACCATCTCCCAAGTAAGCTGCTCCCAGATTCCCAACCTACGGAAACTCTAAGATAACACATGACTGTTGTTTAAGTTAAAAAGTCTTAGGGTAATTTATTACTCAGGAATAGATAATATATTCATATTTCTCACTAATTCCCTCTCTTGGACTTTTTCCTCTAGCTTGAAATTGCCCCAGCAGAAACTATGCTGTTTCATATCTCTCATCTATTCTTCTTTATCTTCTATCTGCCTGAAATGTTCCCCTCCCACCTTTCTTTGCCTAGCTAACTCTTGGTTATCACTAAAGGCATCACGTACTCCAGGAAGACATCCCTGAAGATCCAAGTTGGGCTCAGTGACTCCCTTTCAACCACTTTTCTCTCAGAAGATCCTGGGCCCTGTCTAGGACTTATTGGACAAAAAGTAGGATCTTGATAAATGTTTATTGAACTGAATTGCTGATAAGTGCATAGTAGTATTTGGGAAAACAATCTACTGAGAGACGCTATTCATGTGACTATGTCTGCATGGTCTTAGTGTAGCAAGAAATGGTGACAAACACTTTTCACTACATTAAGCTAAACTGCAGTATCTAATCAGTGTAATAACATTTGTATTAACAAACACTTGTCAGTTTTTAACTGGTGTACCCAGGAAGAAAGCTATCACTATTTAGTTGTTTGGCACCAACTTAATTTCCACCTATGAGTGACCACTAGCAAAAGTTAAGGCAAAGTATGGTCCTTTGCTCTTTGGTAGGTGCTGGGACAAATGAATCGAAAGGGCAAGCAGTCTGGCTGAGGAAAGAAGTAATGGAAGGAGGGAGAAATAAACAGGTGGGGAGGAGGGGCTGTGTTTAGCTGTGCTGTTTGCCATCACTTCAGGCCAAATGACAAACTAGTATCGAAGCTCCAAAAGAAGCTGCACTTAGATTTTCCACAGGCCAGAGAAGGTGTTACTAAGAAATGGTGGAATTTGGAAGATTGTAGCCCATCTCCCAATACACAGAGGTACCTTGGTGGAAAGACAAAAGGAAAACACAAACCAATGGGCAAAGTCTTACAACCTAAAAGATAAAGCCCTAGGAAAGGAAGAAAAGCAAAAGGATGGTGGGGAGGGGAGAATGCTCAATTATAGGGAAAGAATATTTGGAAGAACAGGAGAAACAAAGGAGCAAGTCAAATGTTAGCTCTTAGATAAAATTTTAAATCTTTCCTTTTGAGTGTGTGATAATACATACATAATAGTTAATACAAAATACTAAACCAGATCAGATAGTCACAGAACGTTGCTTTCTGATACCTAGTATAAAACATTGGTGAAATATTGCACATAGAAAATAAAATTACATGTAAGAAATACTAAGTATATAACAGATTTGACAAATTTCTTTTCAAAAAGATTATAAAAGCCTTCTCAATTGTCAACTTGATAATTATGATGGAGAAAATCTGTACAAATTAAACTGTAAGAGTTAAGTTGAAAGGCAATATGAGTAATAAAAATATACACTTTAAATAATTTGTAAATTAAAAGAAAAAATGTTTTCTTCAAACAACAACAAAAATACACCTTAGTGTTTGAATGTATAAGTGTCTTTTCTAACAGATTATTTCTTTTAAATCATTTTAACAATGATCACCTTTTCTGTGGAAAGCCTTATTTTGCAAGAATAGAGATAGGTAAATTGGTAGCCGCTCTTCTTTTTATTTTCTGCATTTGTCCTCAGCTCCTAGTTTACAGAAGATCTGAATATCTGCCCCGTGTTCCAATATCTCCCACATCAGAAACCCAAGAGCTCTAGTGTCATTAAAATGGGCACAAGTCCAAGAAAACCACAGGAGATAGACCAGCCTTCACTGTGTAGATAAACTGACAAGAAAATGCCCATTTCTCAAAACTAAATGGAATTTTTTTCTTGGAAAATAGTTCAGTGGACATACGTACTGTAGGCATCCGAATATTAATTATGCATTTCAAGGTTAAAGTTAATGAAGCTCATCAACCCAATCATCCTTGTCTACATTTTTATTTAGTCACCAGGGGGAGCTCATACTGCTCTGTGGGTAGATAAGTACAAGAGTCAGATTTTTTAAAGGGGGAAAAAATTAAATCAATGTGGCAATAAATATAATTCAAACCTGGTACACAATGTCCATAGGCAAACATATCACACATGCAAAAGAAGAATTAGGTATATATAATTTTTTTTTCTTGTTAAACAAAGAAGTTAGAAAAAACTAAAAGCCATCAATTAGTAGAATCTTGCTGTGCTTAACAGAGGACATACATAAACCCAGTCATTTATGGTTGTCTTTGGTCCTATTAGGGTCTTACTCACGATCCAGATTTCGTACATTTGTCCATTTGTTGTACTGACCCTGTTATTTTCTTGGTTTGAAGTGCTACTACGATTTTACATTCCAACAACTAATCATTTGCTCAAAAATATCCCATATAATTACATTATAATTATACTGAAACAAATGTTTCTTTATCCTTTGCTTCAAATAGCTCCTTCTGTTCCAAATATATTTTTTAGCACTTTTAATGTGTGTTCAAAGAGTTCTACCCAATAATCTACTTAAATTCATTCTACAATTCACCCAGGAGACAGAATCTCTTTAAACTTTGAGAAGCTCCAGTTGGAACAAAGAGGGGAAAAGGGTTCAGAGTTTGTGGAATAATCACCTCTAATCGATCAATTTCCCCTGAAGGTAAAACGGAAAGAAAGGAGGAGTGAAGAGTTCCAGTCCAATTCCTTGAAGTTTAAAGGAACTAAGCCCTGAGGCACAGTGTAGACTGATTCCTGCCTTCCCCTACCAAGGCCTATTAAGAGGTCATAGATCTCTGTGACACTGCTGCCAGTCCCCAAAGACAAGATCCCCAGTCATAGACTTAGCACAAAGAGAAAGGATAAGGAAATAGTCTACTTTTAATAGCAATTCACTACCTTATAAAGGAAGTAGATAGCAGTCACAAGCATCTTAAAAAGGGTAATATAAAAAAAAAAATTAAGTGCAGTCATGAAAAAAAGTAAAAATTCAATATCTTAAGTTTTATCATATTGAATGTCATGTTTAAGAATAGGCTATATGTGGCAGAGTCCTGGTGTGCACACGACTGTATCCAAATAGCTAAACATTGGCCTGCTCATAAAACAGACTGAACGGCTGCAGAGGGTCTAAGAAATAGTCGGTCTCTTTTAATTCATCATCCCCACAAAAGAGGCCCCACTGTTTCCACATCCCAAATACACCCCTTCATTTATAATTTTTACACTTCTCCACAGGGACAAACTGACAGCTTTAATTACCATCGATGACCATCAAGGACACAGTGGAAATTCTTGAAGATATTCTCCCATGGTTTGTGTTCTTGACATTTTATTTACAATTTTTGGCAAATAAATCCTGAAACCACAGAATTAGATGATTATATATTCATTATCAATTATACAACTAAGGCAAAGCCATTTATCTAAAACAGTTGTGGTTCCACAAGACATCCAAAGCTAACATTTTGTTACACACAGACAAATAATGCTAATTTTCTTCTTGAATTCTATTCATTTCAAAATGCTAATTTCAAAAACCTCAAATTAATCAAGGAGCAGGTAATTTGCAAATACAGTTATAGCTAGTACAGGATCTTCTCCACTTAAGTTTTACTTGTAAAAAACAAAGTGAAAGTGCCTACTTATTTTCTATTTTTAGGAAATTTCATCCTTCAGGAACTTTCCATTCATAATCAGTAGCTTTCTTGCAATTCACAAGTTATTAAAGCAGGCTGAGAGTAAAAACACCTAATTTTAAAAGGCACATCAAAAATACAGAGAAATATTTCTTAAATTACTCCTTCAACATTCCAACTGCTTAATTTTAAAAAATTAATACATGTAATAATTCATCATTCATAGTGGGAAAACGTAATTCATCAGTACAGTCCTTTTATAGCTTTCAATTACAATGCCCAAAAGCATTCAAAGAGCACCAAAAAAAAAATGGACCTAAAAATGATGATTTCACATCCACGTTTTGGTAGAGAATTTCACAAACAAATATAGCAAAAAGAGAATGGTAGACTAGGTACTAACAGCGAAAGTTCTGCTGTAGCCAAATCAATGTGGAAATATCACAGCTTTTGTAGCTGGTAATAGTTTAACTGTCCCTTCCTTCAAAACCAGAAAAGGAGCTCACTCAGCCAACAGCTCGGAGGTTGGAACCAATTATGGATGATTGCTTCTTCTCTGGTAAATGCATAGAAGAACTTACTCACGGCCCTGCCAGACTAAGAAAATGACACACTCGGCCTCACCACTTTCTCTAAATCTGAGAGGAACAGAAACTGGGTGAGTTGTTTTTCATATGATGAAGTAAGTGGTAGTCAAAAACAGCAGTCTCTGAAATATAGGGTACATATCCTAGGGTAGAGAAGATATTCAGAATATTCAGGAACCAATCAGAACGGACAAGATCCATAAACAGCCTCCAGAAACAAATGAGACCTTCCTGAGAGCAAGAAGATAAGCAGGACCCTTGTCAACCCGGGAGCCCTGGCTTTTCCATTCCCCTCCCGCATCTCAGAACAGAGTAGCTGACCGTGCCCAGTGAAACAGGCTGACGGATCACATTTAATGTTAACTAATCTAATCCACACAAAATCCTCACATTTTGACAACAGATTTTAAAAGTTTTCCACAAGGAAACTGCAGGATTGACAGCTGAGCACAAGTAGTAATCAACAAGAAAATGGCAAGTCTGGCCATTCCACTCCTGTAAAAGCTCTTTATCAGCCACCATATGAAGGAGGGGGAAGAAAGAAACAATTTAATCAGATCTGACCAAAAGTTGGCAAAACAAAACTGAGACTATCAGGAAAGTTCTTTGAAATATGGGCTTATATCCACCACTAATAATGATGAACCTCATCGAGAAGTGTAATAACATATGTTCTCTCTGGTGGCTTTGTGAGACTGCTTTTTTAGCTCTCACAGTCATTAAAATGAATTGTCAAAATAAATGAATCTAGACCAGGACTTCAAAACAACATAAATTTATTTTAAAAACTTGCTTATTTCATCCTCATTTTTCAATTTCTATTTTTGTGAATGCTGTATAATACATGTATCTATGTAATGTATTGACAAATACACATAATAAAGACTCTTACTAATTTTTTTTAATCAAAAAGTTTGGGGGCTGGCCCGGTCGTGCATAGTTAAGTTTGCACATTCGGCTTCGGCAGCCTGGGGTTCGCCGGTTCAGATCCCGGATGCGGACATGGCACCACTTGGCAAGCCATGCTGTGGTAGGCGTCCCACATATAAAGTGGAAGAAGATAGGCACGGATGTTAGCTCAGGGCCAGTCTTCCTCAACAAAAAGAGGAGGAGTGGCAGCAGATGTTAGCTCAGGGCTAATCTTCCTCAAAAAAAAAAAAAGTTTGGAAACCACTGGCCTAAAAATTAAGAAGCAGGTGGAGAAGGGGCTGGGGAACGGAATTGATGGAGGCCACAAAACTGCACTTTGGGGACTTCTGGGTATTTACAGAATGAATTAGGCTAAAAACTAAAAAAATAGTTTAGATAGGAAACAAGGAATTGATCAAAATGGAGGGAAAGAAGAAAATAAAACATATAGCCTATTAAGCCTAACTGAATATAGAAATAAACAGTTGATATATAAATCATTAATAACAAAGTATGAATAATGAATATAGAAATTAATATAAATATATGTAAGTTATAATGCCTTAAGCCTAATTGATATAAACTAAAAAGTTAAAATATCACATTTATTTCATGTAATTTATTTGAACTAATGATTTGAAAAGGAAGACAGCCAAGAAAAGTTCTAAGAATGGTTTCAATATGCTTCTATGAAAACGATGCTTCATTCCATAAAAAACACTCATTTCCCTTATTTCCATTGCCAATAGAACTAGGTGTTAGGGTACTTGATTGTCGAGTGGAACCAACCAGTCTTTAATTTACCACAACCATGCAACACATGTACAATCACTTTCACTTTTTTAAAAAATTCTTTGGCTAAAAAAAAAAAAATCCAGATGTCTAAAAGTCTTCAGTTCAGAAAAATCGACGTGAAGCTTCCAGGAAGTCTCATAAGTTTTAAATCAAATTAAGTGAACCTACTATTTTATACCACGGCATAGCATCCACTCATTGATTCAATTCATTTTCCTCAAAAATGTGAACCTTTACAGTAATAATATTTGTAAAAGAGCCACAAATCTATTAGGGCTTTATAAATCTGACCTACAAACACATTCTCCTAAAGCAGAGCAGCCTTGCTCTCATACATATCTCTGCCTGCTCATCTTACCCACAGCACGGTGGGCCAGAGGGTTAAAAACTAATACCAAGCTATTTAGTTTTTCTCTGCATTTACATCCAGGCAATTCACATTAATGATGTGAAAGAACACTTAGACAATTCAAGTCCACAAATTAGCAGGAGAGAAGAGAAAAATGACTCGGAACAACAAGCATACAGTATTACCAAATGCACTTTACACATTTATCCTGTTAAGTGTAGCTTAGTTTTGATGATTTACAATGCTAGTTCTTACTCAGTTTTGTAAGCATAATAAAGTCTCCGTAATCTCAGCCTTCCCCATAGCACCCTGCTATTAAATCTTTGTTGAGAAGTGTGATGAGACCCCTCTGGCTTCCAGCCCTCCCCACCCCCTGAGGGAATTGGCAAGAAATGATAGGGTTGGTGGATTAGTAAAATGAGAGGTTCTCTGTGCTTTTCCTTCTTTAAATATATATTTTGATAATCTGTCTTCTGCATCAGAGAGTCCCAACAGCATTAGAGTGTTGATTTCCCTCCCTCCCCAGCCTCCAGGAAAGAGAGCCAGGCTGGGGCGAGACAGGTGGTTTCCATCTACTGCTACAACTGAAGAGTGGGATTGCACTTTTTTCTTTCACCTTTCCCCTTATTCCTTCAAGCAGGGATGATACGTAACTTATTTACACATGTTGGATTGTAGACTAGAGGAAAACTGCACCATGAGACAAAGAAAAAAGAACTCATTTTCCTGAGTGCCATCTTGTCCCCTGCTCTCCTGGTTCCTTCCTGGATCGGGCAGGATGCTTGTCCAGAACAGTGCCCACATCCAGAATACCCCTCCCTGCTGGACTCCGTGAATCATGTTTGTGACTCCTAGATCTCTAGGTCCCCTGCCAGATCTACTGTCTGTGAGTTCAGTCTTTCTAGGTTTCTGATACCTACTCAGGAACCGACCCAGGCATACTCGATTGATGAGATGACTTTAAAATCTGGGTCTAGAATTGATCACCTTACTCCATATTTGACCTTCATCTCCTAAGGCCTGGTCTAGTCTGAGTCTGGGCTCACTTGGCAAAACTATACCAGGATTTGAAGACTTCTGAAACAGAGTGAATCACTTTTCATCCAGGCAGACTCTCCAAGGAATGCACCTTACCCTTGGGGATGAAAGCCACCAAAGGAACAGATCTCAAGTTACCAAGAAACTTTCAGTTAAAAGATGGGAAGAATCTCAAGGCAGGGTTCCTACCAGCTCTCCCACAACAGAACTACCCTGAGTAACTCCCACAGGGGTCAGACCATAAAATACCTCAGTTTCCTGTTATTTTGCAAAACAACAAGTTTTAAGATTTCTTTCTCTTCTAATTTTTCTCTATAGTTAACCCTCCATTACACTACTTAGAATTCCCTCTTTCTTCATACAAATCATTTGCCAAAAAGTCCTTAGGCTATGGTCTAGCTGGGTAGGACCAAACACGTAAGTAAAGACTTCAAGATTAATAAAAAGGAAGCCACAGGAGCAAAGAAAACAGTTAAGAAAGCAGCAAGAGACTATAAAATAAAGAGAAAGGAAGAGGAAAAATATGGACAACAAGGAAATTAAGAGTCTGGGGAAAGGATAGGAATCAAAGGAAAATTAGCAAAGATACATATGGGGCTGGATGAAGTTAAAAGACAAAAAGGAAAAAGAACAAAAGAAAGAGTAAAACTAAGAGGAGAAAAAGAGAACAACTAGAAATATTCTCCTTTGCTAAACTAGCACTTTGTCCAGCAGGGGAAAAATAAAAAAAGAAGCACCAAGAAAAGAATTAACTCAAGCAACAGGAAGCAAAAACTGGAAGAGTGTCACTCCTGACTTACACTAAAAGGTTTTAACCGAGAAGGAAGGTAAAAGCATCATAGTACTTTTTTAATTAAAATGCTTCCAGTGTCTTTAATCCTTTCCAAATTAGAAAGCAGGGTACTGTAGGCCAACTGAAGGTTCAACTTTAACACCTTCAACAAATGTGAACGATTCCTGATTTTGTTTCCCCCCCTTTTTGCTCTCTCCCTGATCCTCCACTTCTGCTTTTTTTCATCAGTCTACTGGCCTCCCCAAGAAATCATCCTGAACAACAATACACAGGACCAAGGCCCAGCAGACGTACTTTTTCTGAAATGTGTTTCATTAAGTCACAAATAGGGCTCTGTTTTCCTACCTTTGATTAAAATGTTGTGGTATATGAGCACAAACCAGATTCTCTGCTTTTAAGAAAGCTTAAAATCAAAAGAAGCCAAATATTTTATTAGTGTTTGGGGTTTTTTAAAATTATTTTTTTACAAAAAACAGTATTTAACCTACAAATATTATCTTTACCATATGACGTGCTGAAAATCCAGCATTTCCTGCACTGATATTAAAGTTGTTTCATATATAAGAGAATATATATTGTATAATATATGAAGTTGTAAAGGAATACAGTCTTTTCTATTTCATAGAGCTGAGCATAAAGATAACTATATGGCAGAAACTCAATAAAAAGTAAACACTAAATAGAATTTGAAGTTTATTTAAAAATCCATTCTTACCTAAGGTAAGATTTCTTGCTAGTATAGTATATACTGCCCATGTCAATCAAGTTCCCATGTCGTTACCCTAAAATTAGTGATGAGTAGAGTTTCCTTTAAAGCATCAGGTATTCCTCTGAAAATAGAATCTTACTAAGGGTCTACATTTAACGGGATTTCAAAAAATTATGCATTCTAAGGGAAAAATGCATTAAATGAAGTCAATTAAATGTATATGAGCTAGAAAATGCAAATAAGTCCACAAAGAATACCAATACACACCCAACAGAATGCTAAAATTAAAAAGACTGACAACACAAATGTTAGCAAGGATGCACAACTGGAACTCTCAGAAATTGCTAGTGGGAGGGTAAAATGGTGCAACCACTTTTGGAAAAAAGCTCAGAAGTTTTCCATATAGTTAAACATATCCTACTACCCAACCTCATGACCCAGCAATTCCACTCCTACTTGTTAACTCAAGTGAAATAAAACACATGCCCACAAAAAGACCTATATAGGAAGGTTCACATCAACTTTATTCATAATAACCAAAAACTAAAAACAACCAAAATGTCTACCAATAGGAGAATGGAAAGCAACTTTTGACATATTCATATGATGGAGTACCACTCAGCAATAAAGAAGAACATATTACTCATATACACAACATGAATCAATCTCACAGACTTTATGCTGAACAAAGGAAGCTGGACACAAAAAAAGAGTACATACTGTGTAATTGCACTATCAGAAGTTCTAGAACAGCAAAACTAACTTATGGTTAAAAAACTTAAAAGCTGGTAACTCCTGGTGAAACATTATTGATTGGAAAGGGGTACGAGGGAAATTTCTAGGATGCAGAAAATTATCTACATCTTAAGAAGGATATGGGTCACACGGGTGTATGTATTTTGTCAAAATTCAACAACTGTATCCTTATGATTCATAAAATTCACTATATATAAATGTTACATTAAAAATTATAGCATTAATAATTATAAACAACTATTACCCTAGTTAGTTGGTCTGCTTATCATGATGGTATGAGTAAGCAATTCTGAAACTACTTAATGTATATTCTAGACTCAAGCAAATGAGTAGACATATTGAGGATGAAGGAAACTAGGTTTCTCACTGCTAAAAAAGGTAGTAACAAATATAGAAAGGAAAAAGACTGGGAAGTATCTGAAACGTTAGATTGAATTAGGAGGTATTTCCTAATTCATTTCCTAATTTTGTCTGCTGACAGGGTCTATAATCAATGATACAACTAAAGCAACGAGCACACAAAGTGCCTATGTCTTGGTTTCTAAACACCTTTGTCCTCTTAAAGGAACCAGGACTCCTCGGAAAAAACGCTGATTGCAGGACTGGGACAAGAACATGATGAGCCTGGAGCATCTGTTTGCAGCAGAAACTAAGTAAGACCTTGAATAATCATGGAGACATATTAAACTAACAGGATCCAGTTTGAAAGGACTCCCATTGACTAAATCTTGGGCAATCTGGGCATCAAAATAATCATAGTAGTGAATTATGACCCACTGAATAAAATAAAAATCCAAAAGCCATGGTGATATGAATAAACAAATAAACGAATAAGACAGGAAATTATAGTAGAAGGTCAACTAATAAATACAGAAATTAGGGAGTTAAAATGGATGCTTTATGAGAATGAGGATATTTACATAGTGGCAAAGTATCTTCCCACAAATTACTTATTACTTACAAAGGGAAAACAATAACTTTACAATGAAGAAAGTTGGTGGACCCAACTTAAACAAGTATTCACCGTTAACATCATCAACACTGGGATAAATCAACATCATGTACTTCCTGATCTGGTGCACTGAGAAGGGCACAACATCACTTTGGTGGTGGAATATCAAAGTGTATAACCTGAATTTAATCATGAGGCAACGTACATGAGACAAACTGAAATGTACATGGGCAGTCCACAAAGTACAGTCATGCTTAATGACAGAGATGCAGTCTAAGAAATGCATCATTAGGAAATTTCATCATTGTATGAACATTATAGAATATAGTTTCACAAACCTAGATGGTATAGCCTACTACACACCCAGGCTATGGGTGTACTATAGTACTATAGTAATATATATATTACTAATAATATATTACTATAGTACTATAGCATGGTACTAGTCTTAGGGGACCACTATCTTATATATGCAGTCCATCGTTGACCAAAATGCTATGTGGCACATGACTGGAACTGGCAGGTTCTCTTCAAAAGTGTTATAATCAAGAAAGACAAAGAAAGACTGAGAGATCATTCCAGGTGAAAGGAGGCAAAAGAGACATGACAATTAAATGTTATATATGATCCTGAACCAAGGATGAGAAAAAAAATCTATATAGGTCATTACTGGGATGATTGTTGAAATTTAAACATTGATTATGGATTAGATAATAGTAATCTACGTTGTTAAATGTGAACTTCTTTGATTTTGATAAGAGTGTTGTGGTCATGTAAGAGAGTGTATTTGTTTAGAAAATACACAGGGTATATTTTAGAGTGGTGTGTTGTCTCTACCCTTTTCTCAAATGATTATAAAAAAAATTGATGAAAGAGAGAGTCAATGATAAAGTAAATGAGGCAAAATGTAAATAATTGGTGAATCAGATAAATAGTAGATGGGAATTACACGTACTATTTTTGCAATTTTCCTGTAAGTTTAGAATTGTATCAAAATAAAAGTTACCAAACACCACAAAAAATATGTACATGGCCAATGTTTATATAAGCTACCACAAGTCCTAAACGTACATTCCAAAAAATGACAACGGGTTTTCTGAACGAAAGAAGATTCTATGGCCTAATAAACTTACTCACTGTAATCCCTTTTTGAAGAGTCACAGTGCACTTTAATAAAGAAGGCTATTTAACTGGATTTAATCCAACATTTCCACAATAATCTGTTCAGGAAACCTGGTTAAAATGGAACACCTATTAAAATCTTACAAAAATATCAATATTCTGTGGAAAACAGTTGGAGAACCACTTGTCTAGTAAATACATTTCTTATACATGGTTAACTAAAGAAAGATTTGTGCTAGGAAAATAGAGAGAGACCTACACACACACACACACACACACATATACAGGAGCAGTGTCAGCTTCAAACATTAAGAGAAAAATGACATGAACCTAAAAAAAGGTATCTATCCAAAATGTCCCACCTAGCCTCATATAGTATGCTCTCGTAGGACACATTTTTAAAGAGGGTAGAAATTTGGTAAACTGAGTTTTAGTTTTATTCAGCCATTAAATTGAACTTCACATGATTCTCAATCTTATCCCTCCCATGAACAGTATAGTAGAGTAGATTCCCTGCCTTAGTGAGGTCCTACTGTGGGCCAGCACAGTGCAAGGATCAGAGAGCACAAAGATGAATAACATACAACTCCCCCCATCCATAGGATTTCAGTCTAATGGGGGGGGGGGGTGGGAAAGTGAACCACATGCAGTGAGAACTCTGATATTCCAGAACAAGCATTGGACTTTATGAGAACACAAAAAGGCAGCTAATCCAGGCAGAGAAAGATCGGGGAAAGTTCCCTTCAGGAGATGACATTTAAGCTAAAATAAGTTAAGATACATGCCAATAATTCATTGCAAAAATACATGTATTTAAAATACATGCTGAAATTCTTTGAAAAAATATTCAAAAGGTTTTTTTAAACTTTATTTTAGCCACCTAATGTTAGTTCTGCACGTACATGGCATCGTGTAGTTAAAAAAAAAATAAGAAAGAAAATGAAAATACACCCATTAGTTTTAAAATCCAGGTACAATTCAAAATCTAAGAAGGACTATGACACTGAGTTTGTCGCAAACCACCACCTCAAAATTCCTTCTACAGCTCTTCTAGACTTACCTAGGTATTGAGTGTAGAAGGACAATAATTAGGAGGGGGTGGGGGGAGGAACAAACTGAAAAAAATCAGAAATAGAACAGTATGAGAAGACAAGAAATGCTAAGTATTGTTTACCTGTCAGCTGACATTGATTAATCTTGTGTTCTGTGATATCGCTCAGTGATTCGAACACCTGGAGGCAGCTGTCACAGCTGTGCACAGCTTCGTCTTCCAACTCCTCTCCGTCTTCCGGCCTCTTCTTACCGTCTATTGCCTCTCCATCTTCAGTCTTGTCTTCAAGTTTACAGTTGGGGTCTGAAAGAAAATCAAGTCTCTAAGTACGGGGTTTAAAGACAGGTTCTTTTAAAGTAACGTTTAATCTTCTTGCCACTAAAAACAGACACACGCTTTTCCTGAAGTTGCAATAGGAGGGCTTCCTTGCAGATTTTATTACAGAAGAACCAAAAGTTAGTCTTCCCTAAAATTTTTCAGTTCGTGATGATTGAAGTTTTTCCTTTTCTCCTCCACCATGTAGCCCTCTTTCCATCTCCTTCAAATAATTTGTCCACCTTTAATGTTAACTTGCCACTTTTTTATAGCCTTTTAGGGGTTTTTACTTAAAAGAGAGAGATAAATCACTTTTAAAATTAAACAGTCTCCAATGGAAAGGAGAAAAACACTATGCTTGAGAATTAACTCCTTTTCTGCTAAATATACTCTTTCACGGGAAATTACCAGAATTAGCCGAAAGTCTAGAATAAGCTAAGCTAATTACCATAGGCACGAAATTGACCTTTACGTAGAAACTGGTCAAAACAGTTACCCCATTATTTGTTAGACATCGATAGCAAAATAAGCTCTACCACACAGCAAAACATTCTTACAAACACAAATTCAAGTGTAAGTGTAGTGGTATGTCTCTTGGTTTCAAAATCATCAAAAAATGAAACCAAATATGCAAAGAGCAATTATAAATTATAATCAGGTCAACAACTTGAGTCAGCATTATCAACATTAAGAAGCCCGATAGTGGGAAAACTAAAAATAATTCCATTTTAACCCTAAAAATGATACATACACAAATAGCAAGTGTGTGGGGGGGGGATGCAGAAGAGAGTTACACACATGTAATTTTTAAACTTAGAGCTCAATAAGCACTTTGTGATTATTTATGCTGTACTCTCACTCCCTGTGGACAGGTATCCCCAAACATCCTCGTGCCATGCCTCCTCTTGGCAAGAAAGCAAAGGGGGAGAGAATGTGCCTCTTTTGGAGAAACTAGGATAATATAATCTGTGACTTAATTTATGGAACATTAATTTCTAATAGAAAAAGTCCTCCAAAGTCAGATGTACATTTTGTCTCCAAATAGAGGAGTCCATGAAATAGTTATAAAAGAGTTCTATCAAGATACCAAAGAAATATGTAAAGCATTATCTGTAGTTAAATTGTTTTAATATGCCAGGATAAGTACTTGAAATGTTACAATCAAGAATTCCCTGACCCAAAATTAGCCCAAATTTCTTAGAAAAGTCAATAAGGCACCCCACCACCATCCCGTCGTCTGAAGGTAGCTTTCTGCTACCTTGCATGTAACGGGCTGCTACGAGCCCTCCTTCTACAAGTCACTACGCTCCCTTTCTTTCTGGCAGTTGTTTCAAAGCCTTTCTTCACATCTGCAATAAACTGAACTATATCATCACCCTTCAAATGATTCACATATGCCAAAATCAACTTACATTTCAACATATATCATAATCTCTAGGGTTCATGCAAAAAGCAGAATTCCCATCTCAAAGAGCAAGCAGTCTTGTTTGTTTGCTTTAAAAAAAAAAAAAAGAATGTAGTGTTTAAGTAAATTGGTAATTGGGTTGATTTGCCATCTGGAAAATTATTATCTCAACACTCTACACAGTGCCCATTTCAATATACTGGAGTTTAGACCGCTCCTTCCTGGGGGAGTAATCACAGGATCTTTTTCGTTTGTCTTGTACTTTGCCCAGCACAGCACCGTGTCCAGGTGAGTGCTTAGTAAATATTATTTAGTGATGACGAGAAGGGAGAGAAGGGGGGGAGAAAAAAGTACATAAAAAAGTCCTTTACTGGTATTTTTTCTGTAAACAGGAACAGACCAGCTACCTGTGAATTAAAAAGCGCCTAGATGCCTACATTTTCCCAAATCGACACTATATGATCCACCACATTTGACTTTGCTGGTTTCAAACGTTTCATCCAGACCTACAGACGCAACAAATGAGTAATGCTTTAAAGATCTCCAACAAACTAAAACCAAGCATAAAATACTGCCAAAATAGAGAGTAATTCAGGAAAATAAATAGCAGTCCCAATTATAGCAAACTGGCCCCCACACCATTAAACACTTGTTGGAAGGCAGCAGGCGCACACTGAATACTGTTAGTTGTTTAGCATGAGTTTCCAGTTTCTCATAAAACTGACAGCACTCAGGGAAATGTGGGTGCTAGATCTGAATTTTAATATGATTATTTAAATGCTACACATCAAGTTTGCAGGCCTGTTTGTTTTTAAATAAGGAGACACTCTGAATACTTTAAGTAGTATGCAGAGAAAAATGATAAAAACTCACCTCCCTTATTAGTCAAGAATACGGACACTTTACACGAATCCAGTATCAAAAGTATATCAAACAAATAGGAATGCATGCATGATGCTTTAGCTCTTAAAAGCTAAAGAATGACTGCAGTCCATGCTTCTGACACTATGGCTAGTTATTAAAATGAGGGTCATTTTAAGACTAATAAAAAATATTTTTGCTTCCACTTCTGCATTTACAGATAGAACCCTTCTGGGACTGAAGTCAGTCAAGCTTATTCACTTCTGCTGCAACTTTAGGATGCATGCTCCAGCCAACTGGCGAATTTGTTTTTAGGTCACCACTTAAGAGGGACCCTCTAGGGGGTGGGTGCGATTATAGCCTACGATGCCTTGGCGTAATGAGCGCTGGAATCTCGGTCTCTTTCTTTGCAAGTAGATTTTTTCCAAGCTCCACTTTCATGAAGCATTCTTTCTCGTCCATTGAAAAGATGTGTTAATACATGTTAGGGGTTTCCGTTCCTAATGTCACTTGATGTAGGAAGATTTGAGAAAGCTTCCATTGTCAGCCATTCCTTTCCCACAGGTGGCTACACTTCAATAATTGCACATGGCCTTAGTTATGTAGTTTTTATAAAGTCCTTTGAGATCCAATCATAAAAAATAATTGTATTACTCTGCTAGCCATTCAAACCTCTGACTTCAACCTGAGGGGGTTATAAATGCAAGGTCCCTGCCTGTAAGTACTGCCCTGCCCCCAACACCACTGTAAGAAGGACAATTGTTCTTCCAACTCCATTGTTGTGTTCTACACTCACCCAAAGGGCAATATTGTAAATATATGCATACCCCCTGCACTGCAACTATCAACTCTGTCATAGCTGCAGGCACCTCTCTCTGTCCTTTGCCTTAAAGGATGCTCCCAAACATGTTGCCCTAAAGGATGCTCCCATCACAAATGACCTCACCTGCACAGCCAACTTTCCGGCTCATCCTTTCAAAGGGTGCTATGAAGCACTGGACTTATAGTGTTCTGACTTGGATAAAAGGCTTAATTTTGGAACAAAGACACAATTATTATTACAAAAATAAATGGCAGCTTTCTGTTTCCAATTTTGTTGACATTACTTATAAATGGAAATTCTAAAGAAGTATGCTTTTCCCCGTATTGTGTTCCCTGGCAGGTGGTTCTTTCCTTCTTCTCATCTTCCTCTTCATAAGGGTTGTTATTGCTATAACTTGGTTTAATAAAATTACAACTTAGGGGAAAATGAAAAATTGCACTGGCTTAAAAGTGTTGGAGGCAATAAACTCATGGACTTCAATTAATTTCAAGTGTGGGATCAGTTTAAGGCCAACCAGCAGAAATTCTATTCTGTCCATGTAAAAATGAGGTTTCACCACATTTACTTTTTATAACCTATATAAAAGTCAAGTAAAAGTAATGAATATCTAAAAGCCATCTCAGTGGACTGGCAAAGACTATCTGTATTCTTGAAACTCATCTTACATATTTCTCTCTGTGCTACAAGGATCCCATGCCTGATCAAAGCTAAAATGTCAAACCACTGAGAAAACAGCCCAATTTCCAATCCATTTCACTGCCTAGAAACGGACCTCCTTCCAAGCCACTTTTGCATGGAAAAGCACTGGCAAAAGAAAGAAAAACTAAGAGATCATGTGGTTATAATTATTACCAGGCAAGGAATATTTCTGCAGCTCAGTGGTAAAGTAAAACTCTGTCGCTCTCTGCTCCCAATAGTGTCCATCGCAAAACAACTGCCTCATTAAATCTCTGCAGTAAGATTAATATGCCGTAGCTGCACTACATTTATAACTTGGTACTCTATAAAAAGCACATTTAATGGTAAGAGCCAGAGCCTAGATACAAAGTATTACTATAAAAACTTCTGGCAGCGAGTACACAGAGCAGGCCCTCTGTCCTTCTTGCAGGAGATATAAATGAGGCTTTTCCTGGTGAATTCTAAGCATGAAGCCCTACCTTAAAAACCAGAGTTAGTTTTTATGAGAGTGGCAAGAAACACAAGATTCTGAGGATGATGTAAATATGAAACGCAAGAAGATTACTTAACAACTAACATTGGCAAGAGATGAATGAACCCAAAATACTCCACTTATACACACACGCAAACTTAAAACTGGACCATTTCCTAACAGTTTGTTCTCTGTTCATAGCCAGCTTTTCACCAAATTAAACAACCATGGCATGAATTACTCAATCTTAAATCAACCCACACAGTGCCAGTAAGTTCAAGAAACTACCAACTAAAAAATGTGTACTGCCTGAAAAAAAATAAGTTTTGGCTTCATTGTGATGACTATGACCTCCTGATCTTAATTACCTAAAACTATAAAAAATAAATATTCAAGAAAAAGTGAGCAACACTAAAGTACTAGTGGACTAGGAAAAATACACTGTTTTTGTTACTTCAGAAAGCTGCCTACGTTCTTTCTTCCAAGGATATCTTCTGAAAATGAAAAGAGCATTATAACCCAGTGTCTTATTTTCAGGAACTCTATGATGAATAAGTAAACAAATAATTTATACGAATACGTTCTACACTCAAATCCCACAAATCACTCAAAACAATGCACCTCAAGTTAACAACTACTTTGTGCCAAATAATAATTAATTGTTCAATGCTGTTTTTAAGGTTCACCTGTGTACACACAACTAGCCTTGTAGGGCTGACTGACATGTTTAGAATTTCCGTGCCTAGAAAGAAAATCAGACACTAGCATTCTAGAGCAAACCATGTCTAACTCGCCCCTACAAGTGTGTTCAAGCCATATTCACTGGCAACAGTGAATATTTGGTTTTGATATTTTTCAACAACAGAGGAAAAGTTACCTTCAGGTGAAGAAGAGTTAACAAGGAGCAGAAAGCCTTCCTAATTTTCAAAAACCAAAAGGCGAGATCATTATTTAGTGCTTTCTGGACTCTAGATACACATTCTAACTTGAAATCCCCTAAGATGAAAACAGATTTAGGGAAAATAAATTGCACACTGTTATAAAATGGCAAGCAAGCCCTAGTGAAGGCAGGAGGCATCGCCAGACCGTGCGGCCGTCTGGCCCACACCCGCCCGCTGGTCTGCTGCCTCATTTTTTTCCTACTGTCAAGAAATGGTAAACAAACAAACAAAACAAAAACAAAGCAACTGGTGGGGCAGCCGAGGATGGGCATTCTGGAACTGTGGCCTCAGCGTGGCAGGGCAGGGATGGAGATCCCAGGCAGAGACCTGGCTGGCACTAACAGGTCCAAAGAGCTCATGTGGTCAGGGATGAAAATGTGCTCTTTTTACTTGTGCTGCAATATTTATTTTCTAACCACTCTATTCTCTGAAAGTCATTAAGTTGTTTAACAGAAAAAAGAAAAAAAACCCAAAAACGTTTTCACAGACTTGTTCTTTCCATTGTCTATAAAATCTTCTCAGTCACAAACGATGATCTCTATATCAAACGAAATCACATAGTTGAAGTTTAGATTTCTGTGGGTTTGCTTGATTGTTCTACAGGTCTATCGCGGTCCTTGAAGACCAAGGGAAATATCACAGATACACTATTATCCAGGAGAACATGAATTTATCACCACTCTTCTATGTACAGTGATATTCCTTCTAGGAGGATGCTGAATGGGAGGAAAGTAGCCTTGGGAGAGGTTAAAAATACACACATACACGTGCACACTTTGAAATCAAACAAAACGTTTTTCCTCTTCCAATCAGAATCCTACCCAAACTTCTTTCTTCTTAGTTTCTCTTTATCTTTAACATGAAATTAAGAAGAAACGCTAAATTTTCCAACATCCATATAAAGAGTATTTAAAACATACTCCTGCCTTAAAGTCATGGAACCTTCAAATTGAATTACTCTGGCTACCTTGTCACACCGCCAGGAAACAAACCTTTATGGAGCACCTCTGCAAGAACAGGCATTTGGCGAAGAGCCTGGAGATGCCAAGTCTAGACCTGGTCCCTGTCTCAAGCAGCCTGCAACCTGCTGCAGTTTCCCAACTGGTGGATTGAAAGTGGGCTCAAGTATTCAAAGACACTCATCCTTTCAGCCCTCAAAGAGGCTTGGGGTGACTGGAAACTACAGGATTGTTACCTGTAACTCCACTTACCCAAGTGTGCCATTTAAAACTTATCATTTTTCTGCGTCTGCCACAACCTGAGGAGGAGTGGCAAGCACTAGTGCAGGGGGAGAGAGAAAGGAGTAAACCAATGATGCCAGAATTCGGGGTAAGTACTCAGATGGAGGAGCCCACAGCCAAGGTGCACTTCAATCTGATGGGGCAGAGCAGGAAATTTTCATCCAAAGAAGAGCAGCTTGCGCTGCGGGTTTTGAGGTTTTTTTGTTTTTTTGAGGAAGATTAGCCCTGAGCTAACATTGGTGCCCATCTTCCTCTATTTCATACGTGGGACGCCTGCCACAGCATGGCTTGACAAGCAGTGTGTAGGTCGGCACCCAGGATCCGAACTGGCGAACCCTGGGTCCCTGAAGCAAAAGGCACGAACTCAACTGCCGGCCCCCAGCCTGGGCCAACTTTTAAAGGATGAGTAGTACTGAGGATAAGTAGAAAATGGCTCTCCGAACAGGGGAACATATGTAAAGTCACAGATGCGTAAAACAACATGAGGCCTCCCAGGAAGTGCAAGTTCTTCTGTGCCATTCAGATGAGGGGTGCTGGGGAGACTGGGAAGAGAGGGGAGCAGGGGCAGAGACGAGGCTGATCGTGAAGGAACCACTCTGAGCTAAATGTTCCAGCATTCACCTCCGTGCTATGAGAAGTCACTGGAGGATTTCAAGGAGAGTGACTGATCTGGTTTACATTTTAGAAAAATGCCCCACTGGTCATTGAGGGAACAGGCTGGAAAGAGTCCAATCTTGGAAACGGAGACCAGTTTGGAGGCTATGACATACTGTAGGAAAGAAGTGAAGAGACTGCAAACTCAGTCAATGGCAGAAAGGAAGTAAGGGGAGCCACTACAGAAACACGGTCTAGCCATCTTAGGACTGATTGTGGGCGTAAGAGGGTGGGGAGCCGTCTTGGTGACTGCAGACAGCAGGCATGGTGCAGCCACTCCTCAAGATGACCTGGCTGTCTTGGTTTTAAAATGGGTGTATTAATCAAGGCTAATGACTTGCTTTTCTCACTATTTTCATGCTCAGATTTCCTCTTTTTTTCCATAATCCCAATAAAGCCAAAGCTGGAAAGAGACTAGACAGAAATATCAAAATCACACCAGGTAACTTTTTAATCTATTGCAAGAGATTTGCAAGGGCCCTAATGACACTTATTGGGATTTAAAGGGTCTTTGGTGGGACTCCTTTTGCTTTAGTCTTATTTCAAACACATACAAAGCCAAGGAAAAATAAATGCAAAGTTTGACGAGAAACAAAAACAGATATTGATTCTATTATCTCTTTTATTCTCTTTTTAAAAATATCATTAACCATTACTTCAAGTAGTTAACAGGATTCTACATACAGTTCATGATCCTTTCTACAAGACAAATAACACAAGACCATTATTTTCAAAAACATAAAACCCAAATAAACATATTAAAACATTCATTGTAGGGCCAGCCTGGTGGCATAGTGGTTAAGTTTGCGCACTCCGCTTCAGCAGCTCAGGGTTGGTAAGTGCAGATCCTGGATGCAGATCTATGCACTGCTCATCAAGCCATGCTGTGGCAGCATCCCACATACAAAATAGAGGAAGGTCGGCACAGATGTTAGCTGGGATAATCTTCCTTACCAAAAAAAAAAAAAAAAATCATTTTAAAGGGTGTAGATTTTTTGCAGAAGAAAATAGTGCAAGAAACCACGAAGAGTGATGACAAGTTCACAGGACAAATATTAGATAGAAACAAGACTAAAATGGGTACACAAACTCAAAATCACCTAACCTAATACATAAAGAAAAAAATTACCTTGCCAAAATTTTTCTAGATGAAGGATTTACAGTGAACTCTCCAATGTCTTTTTGTTGTTACTGTTGCTATTTTGTTCTGTTCTGGGAGGGCTTCTTGGCATACGCCTTTCTTGTGCCAGATTTGAGACTCTTTAGTCTTCCAACTACCCTGATGCCTTCGTGTTCAACACTGCTGGTTAACTGTGAGGGTGCTGTTGATACATCTGAATCTCACATAGTCTCTAACTCCCGACAAAAACAAACAAAACCAACTTCTAAATCCCTATCCTCAACCTTAAACCAAGTCTCAGGAACCCTTTCTTCCATTTTATATAAGAAAAATATTACCTAAAAATATTTTTAATGTCCAGCTATACAGGTACCAATTTCTCTATAGCAAAGTGATTTTAAAATTGCTAAAAATCCACTCTGGAGGCAAACAAATTATTTAAAAATATTCACGTGTAGTCTTCAACACATAATGACCGGATACACTGAAAACTGCTTCTTAGACAGGAGAACTACAATAATAAATGAAACATATTTTTGAACCTAGGATTCAGACATTTGGATATTTGGGAAAGGATCTGGTTATTTCCTCTTTAAATGTAACAAATAAGCATCAGCTGTAGTAGCATAGCCAGGAAGCGTTATTCCACGGCAGCAAAAGAAAATCTGGGACAGAAAGCCTTGGTAGCCCAGACATCATACTTTCTGATACTTCTACCAACAGTTCTTACTTTGGCTATTTTAGATAACAACAATCCAAGTGTCACAATATTTCTGAACTGGACACTTAAAGTTAACTATCGCAACAATTACTGAAACATTAGCTTATGGAGAAAATATTTTGTTTTGGACAAGAAACCCTTGTTTGCTGCAATGTAACAGTACTCATCTTTACATTTTTAGAAGATAAACTCCAACCTCATGTACAAAAGTCAATCCAATATGACCACTCAGTTCCCTTTACTAGGCTTTGCTTTTTGGGGAGTGAGGAGTTCCTCTTCTTAACTGCAATGATCCATTTGAAAGACAGAGACAATTGGATTTGTCTAAAGGTTGTGAATTAAACACAACATTTTGGGTATTTACTATCCCACTAAATGGAACCATATTGTCCAGGAACATGAAAAACTTCGCTTTTTTTCCCTTTTTCCCCTTCAGCAGCTCCAACTGGTTCTGAAAGTGGGGAAAAATAAAGTGGATAGGAGGCCAGCCTCTGGCCGAGTGGTTAAGTTCGAGCACTCTGCTGGGCAGCCCAGGGTTTCGCCGGTTCGGATCCTGGGTACGAACATGGCACCGCTTATCAGGCCATGCTGAGGTGGTGTCCCACATGCCACAACTAGGAGGACCCACAACTAATATATATACAACTATGTACTGGCGGGCTTTGAGGAGAAGAAGAAGAAGAAGAAGGAAAAAAGATTGGCAACACTTGTTAGCTCAGGTGCCAATCTTTAAAAAATAAATAACTAAATAAAAAATAAAGTGGATTGGGCGGGCCCAGTGGCACAGAGGTCAAGTTCATGCACTCTGCTTCGGCAGCCCAGGGTTTGCCGGTTCAGATCCCAGGCGGGGACCTATGTACTGCTTATTAAGCCATGCTGTGGCAGGTCTCCCACATATAAAATAAAGGAAGATGGGCACAGAAGTTAGCTCAGGGCTAATCTTCCTCAAAAAAAAGTAAATAAACAAAGTGTAAAATATTTGAAAACAAATTTTTAAAAAATTTTTTTTTTCTTTCCTAGCAGGCACACAAATAAGTGGAAGGCTCCTGATTCTAAGAAAATATCCCATTCAGGAAGATAAGAAAGCAGTTTCTAAACTACTGCTTTGGTAACATGATGGCTCGGCAAGAAAAGAAGGAAAGAAAAATTCCTATAAAATAAGGTGCATGTTTGTTGAAAGATCAGAGTAAAAAGTGAGGCTGTGATTTATGACTTATGAGCTATTATAAAATACAAGAAAATTTATGTATAATTGAAAAAAAAGAAATTCACTTTGTTCTTCTCTAGTTGGGCTAATAAATTTAAAAATACACGCAACTCTAAATGTCTAAGGTTCCTTCAGGCTGATAAACAAAATAAGAAAAGCCACACGACCAAAAATAAACTATAAAAATAGATCATTATTGATTTAGTACCATTTCTGCAACACTTTCCTTAAGGAATTTGAAACAAAGGAAATATAAGAGCATCAATTTTTAACTTTTTAACTGCACTTTTCATTTCCTAGAACACAATTCCTTGTTTCCATATAAGTTTAATTACTGTTTTTCTTTAGATTTAGCTCAATCTCTCAAAAAATCAGGTTTTAAAAATACACCTTTTCCTACAGAATGACAACCTTGCCAAACGTACATTCAATCTGCATGTATCTGCAGACCAGTAATAAAGACACCAGTGCCATTAGCATAATCAATACACAATTTACAGAGCTATCCAGATAGAACTGAAGGTGAACGCGTATGCCATTATCTTAGTAACTATAAATTAATAGTCGCTTGTGGAAATATGTCCTCACTTACATTGCTTCAATCCTGACTCAAGATAATGTGAGTATATATGAAATATTTTTATAGTATGTTATATATAAACATATTTTAAATGATGACGTATTATCAGATAATCTCCAAATATGCACAAGGTAAAATCAACTAAATCATTCACATATAGGGGATAATGGCTAATAAATAAATAACCATATTTAATCATTTTGCTTTTTTACCACGTGATTTAATAAGCAGAAAAAATATGGATATACACATATATAACATTCAGAAACAATTTTCAGTGAAGATAAGTAGGGGAGGAGTATGTTCTCAGATGGTGAGTCAGAAGGTCTCACTCTATTAAAGAAACTAATCTGGTCAATTCTTCTACTTGCTGCTTGTAATTTTTAAAAATCCAATCCTTTAAAATTTTATATTTAGCCAACACTACAAAAAAAGTACATGCTGTCTCTGAAATACCATCTATAAGGCATCAGAATTGCAGCCATTTTTTTCAAGAACTGTGATGGGTTGTGCCCAACTCCCTCCACAGATGACAACAGGTGTGTCCACCTCATCACAGCAAGAAAGAAAATTTGTATGAAAAAGTGATATATTTCAAATGAAAGAAAATAGACCTTGCTTCAGGATGGGTACCTCCCAGTGGGAAATATGAACTTGTTTTTCCATTAGCTTCTCCACACAGCGTATTTACAACAGCCAATGCGGCATGATTACCAGGAGGCTATCCAGCCCAAAGTTAGATTCACTGCTATAATTTTGCAGGCACAACCATCACTCACTTTTTCTATAACTCAAACTGGTTGGCTCTGTCCTAGCATATCTCCTGATCTTGAGTGAGAGCATCCAGAACACCTTTGAAAGTCTACTCAACCTGTAAGGGGGTATTTTTGCTGAGATCTCGCCAGCAATGGGAAAACACTCCTGGGTCCCTCATTCCAGCACCCCACCACCTTCTCCTCCAAAGGAGCTCTCAGATCAGCTTTCTGAGGCATGCAATTCTTCTATCAGAAGTCAAAGCCTTTAGTCACACAATTAGGGATTTATCAGGTTTCCACTGCTTTCAATTCTCTCCCAGGTGTAACTGACTAATATATTTTTTCTTGTAGAAGTAACTTTCTCGGGGCGGGGGATTGGGGAGGAAACTGAGACCTAAATGTTTAAAGCAAAACGGAACACCAGAGGAGAGATGTGGTGGCCAGAAGATTAATTATTCCCACCTCTTGATTTGGTTTAAGATTGGCCCTGGCTGCTTCTATTTGAAAGTTATGAGATTAAAGACTACCCATTTTCAGGTCAGGAAATCTACATTCTTTTTCTACTTCAGCCATGCTAATGGGATGAGACCAATGTCTGTGCCTCAGTCTCCTCATCTATAAAATGAGGATAATGATAGCTGATACAAGATTCACTTAAGATCAAATGAAATAGATATACGGCCCTTTGGAAACATTAAATAGGTGCCCAGATGCACAGTATTTGCCTAAACAGTGAGCTCACCTGTCCTTCAGCTCCCTTACCCACCTTTTATTGTAGAGAATGGTTACTCAAAGTTGAATATAAAACCTTACACAGTTGTTCCCAGGCTTCCTTCAGAAGGGGAAATATTTTCTGCTCTACACAAAGTTGCAAGGCAACCCCGGAACTGTGTCATGCCTCAGGACTGTGCAGAAAAGGGGGACATAAAGAGGATAAAACGTGCGTGCTTCCTCAGCTTCCCCACGAACTTCATCCATAAGAAAAAGCTGTTACTAGTTCGTAACTTGCTAACAGCCAGACAGCTGTTAAGCATCTTAGTTTGTCACCTGATCCAACAATCCTGCGAAGTACATTCTCATCATATTTCGGGTAAGAAAACTGAGGCTTAGAAAGGTTCAGTAACACTCAGAATTCAAGCACAGGTCCATGAGGCACTGGGTCCCTCAGGTCAACTCACTGGGACATGCCGATTGTGCACACACGACCAGAAGCCTGAGACCCTGACAGCTAAAACTAGAATAAGGAAGGTGACTAACAGAGCAGTGGGTCCAGGATTCAGGCTTTTATCAAGAGTCTGAGCAGGGTGGGAAAGCCACTCATCCTTCCATAGTCTAGAATGTGTATAGCCATGAAAGGGAATTCCTAGAATCAGAAATCAGACTGAGACTCTCCTCCCAGTTATGTCACAAAGTCATGGTGTGACTTAGAACGGGGCACTAAAGCTTTTTCGGTCTTGGAGACGATGAACACCGATGGCGTGCTCTAGTCCCTTGCCCCCCTCAGAACGTTCTTCGTCACGTGCTCTACAGCACTTATTCCCTGACAAGATTTCTAGGCCCAGCTATGGCCACCCATCAGGAAACTAAACTACCACCCTAGCTCAAGACACTAGTCCCCACTTATCCGTGGTTTCGCTTTCCACAGTTTCAGTTACCAGCAGTCAACAGTAGTCTGAAAATATTAAATGGAAAATTCCAGAAATAATTCATAAGTTTTAAATTGGGCGCCTTTCCGAGTAGCCTGATGAAGTCTCGCGATGTTCCTGGTGCGTCCTGCCTGGGACTTGACTCACGTCTTTGCTAGATCCCCAACCATCCGACCTTGTCTGATCCTGACACCCAACCATCCACATCGTCATGGCTCCACGACCCTCCTTCTGAGTAGCTTCAGGAGGTCAATAGTAGCCTGATGCCACATCACCACGGCCACATCATTCCCCTCAGTTCATCTCATCACAAGCAAAGTATCATCTCACATCTTCACAGGAAGGGTGAGTGCCTACAACATAGATATTTTGAGAGAGACTACGTTCTCGTAACTTTCATTATAGTATATCATTATATTTTATTATTAGTTATTATTGTTAATCTCTTATTGTGCTTGATTTATAAATTAAACTTTATCAGGGGTATCTATACATAGGAAAAAACAGTATATATAAGGTTCGGTATTATCTGTGGTTTCAAGCAGCCACTGGGGTTCTTGGAACGTATTCCTCCGCGGATAAGGAGGGACTACTATATACCCTTTCTAAAGTGTCTTCCAGAATATCTATTTTAAATGATCTTGAAGTGGAATTTCTTTTGTCACTTACCATTATTTAAGGATATTCCATTCATTAAAAGTGGCCTCACACAATCCTCTTGACTCTCTCCACTCTGATTTTCATTACTATTTCTTTCACTTCATTTAGCATTAAGGTTGAAGGAAAAAGTATAAATGGATATTTGAAAGTTATCTGATTGGATATATTAAGGTTTTAGACTTTGTCCGTATAGAAAGACAACTTTATGACAGTTATAATTTAGTTAAAATAGAAAGAGATGGTAGTGTCTACACAGAGTATCACCAGACAAATGAGTGCTGAGGTCAACCAGCGGGCAATGACGGAGGCTGAGTTTCTAAAGCCTGAAGGGACAGCGAGAGCCCAGCAATCTGGGAGTGGGAACTGGGTGATTTCAGGAATTAAATAGAGAGAGTAGGACTGGGGACTGAATGGGCAAGGGAAGATAAGGGGAAATAAAAATATAGCAAACTGAACAGTTAGGATTTACTGCAGAAAAGAATGGAGAAGAAATTAAGAGGAAAGAAATTTCAGACAATCTGCCCCAAAATAAGTCTTCACATAAAATTAAAGCAGCAGCTGGACAAGCCAGACAGACTGGCAGTTAATAGCCAGTCAGCCGACATGTTCCTGTAGTTTCTTGCCATCTTCACACTCCATACTCACTCGTGCTTCTAGACAACACAGAATTCCTCTCTGAAGCCTAAAATAAAACGCTTCTAGATAAATTTACTGGCGAATACGGCAATATAGAAAATCATTCCCTTGTTTGGCTAATTCCTTTGTAAACCCAAGCCCAGATTTACCTTTTTAATTTAAGGATTATTAATAAATCTACTATGATTAAACCTTCATAATGATATGTGAATTATTTGTCTCTAGTTCCTCTCCCAAGAACAATTAGCCTACCTTTGCAAATTAGCATTGGCCCTTCTGCAAAGAACCTCAAAGACACAGACCTGACTTACCAAAAAGATGGCAGAGGCTCTAAAATTAATTAGCTCCACTTTATGTTTCCATTATCTTTTAATTGGAATTTCTGCAGGAATTTTTCTTTCAGAACTCTCCTACCTTGGCAAAGCAAAGTGGAGCTGGGAATCAAGCACCACCTTGGCCAGCGGGAAGGGGCTGGCTGTGGTGGGCTGAACCCAGCAAAGATGTCCACAAAGAATCTACCCAAGACAGGTCTCTGAAAGGGCTGAGCCCAACCCCACAGGTACCTGGAAATCCTCACTCCTGAACCATAGCAAAGAGGAATTTTCTAGAATAGAAGAGTTGTATACCATTGAGATGAAGAGTTTCCCCACAAAAGTGAGAAAACCTTTGAGAGTAAGAATAAGAAACATTTACTAGGTACTTCCTATCTGCCAGATACTATTCTAAGAACTTACATGATTTAACTCTCAATTCTCACAACAACCCTATGAATTAGGTTTTATTAGTACCCTCACTTACAGATACAGAATCTATAGTGAAAAGTGATTTAGTAACTTGCCCAAGGTCAACCAGATTAGAATTTCAACCCAGGGAGTCTGGTTTAAGACCCATGCTCTTAACCACCATACTATATTGACCCATCTACTAAATATTTGCTAAGTACCCACTGTATTTCCCGAAATACCCTTAGGAGCTGGGGACATGGGGGTTGAGGGGGACAGACAAGGCCCCTCAGCCAATGTAATGGGAAAGACAGAACTAAAAGAATGATTAGGAAAAAAATCTTTCTATATCATACACATAAGTTATAAGGCAAAGCACTGACAAAACTGAAAATAAGAATTTTAAACTTCTCTATGGGAAAAGAAAAAAAACCTACCACCCACAAAGTCAAAAGACAAACTGGGGGAAATATCTGCAACCCTAAGTCAGAGAAAGGACTAATTTTCTTAATAAGATGAGCTGCTCTTTCAAACCAAAAGATAAAAGAGCTAAGGAAATAAAAAGGCAATTCACAGAAAAATAAACACAAATGGTGTATAAACATATGAAAAGATGCTCATAATTATAGAAATGCTAATTAAAATGTCAATGAAATACTAGTTTGTTTGTTTCACAAGCCACATTAGTAAAGATAAAGTATTTAAACACAGGCACACTCTAACCCCGCTGCTAACAGCAGTGTGAATTGGCATTACCTCTGCGGAGGGGACTCTGGCAAGATCTATCAAAATGTTAAATGCACATTCCCTTTACCCAGCAATTCCATTTTTAGGAATTTACCCCATATATTTAATCATACATGCCAGCCAGGACGTGTGTATGCTCACTGAAGCAACATTTGTAAATAGTAAAATAAATAAATAAGTAAATAAATAGAAACAACCTGATAGCCACCAGTGGGGGAAGGGTGAAATAACTGACAGAACACCCTACAATGGATAGTGTCAAGTTGTTGGAATAAAGGGGAGTGGTCCTAGGTTTTGCTATGGAGGGATTTCTAGGAGATATATTTAGGGAGGACAATAGAGAGAGCTCCCATTTTTGTTTGGGAAAAAAAGATACCCAAAATACCCACATATATACATTGGCATTCGACAATGGTCCAGTTCGCTGCCTGAGGACATTGCCACTAGAATCCTCATCCTCTCTAAATAACTGTGGAACAGATATTTAAAGAACAGTTGGAAGGGGCAACACATTATTAGCCTGTCCAGGGTGTCAATGCATGTCACTCAGACTTGCTTAGAGAATTATGTGGATGGCGGTAAGAGTTGGATATGTGTAGCTTCAAACATCCTCTCGTAGACTATTTTGTGGGACTTTATGAATACCATCATGAATAGAGACAACAGAAAATGTCTAAAGAATGTGAGTTGAAACGCGAAAAAAAGAAAAGTGTTGGTAGGTGGATTACTGTTTTTATAATTTTCCACAGTTTTTCTATATAAGTTTTTAATTAAAAGAACACACTAATGGATTGTTGATGCATTGTCATATTCTAATATTTACTAAGCTCCTTGATGTGGAAATTGTCCTAATAATTTGCCAAGATCATAAACAGAAATATATTACATGATTTGTATATATTTTCGTAAATATATATAAGGCGAATTGGAGAGGAAGGTTGTTAAATTGTCTTATGATACCAAAATGAGTCAGTTTATCCAGCATTTAGACAGCCTTATAGGAATTAAAAGAAATTCAGATATTTTTTATAATAAATAGACTTAAGTGATGAAAAACTCAATGGATATAGTTAGAGAAATCTGCTTATAGTGGGAAAACCAGGCCTGTGACAAGGCCTATGAACAAAGAATGGCCAGAACTTGTACACAAGTTAGCCAAGTGCAAATAATAAAAAGAGATACCACTTGTATAAATTGAAAGTACACTACTTAGCTGCAAAACTAAGTATGTTTGGAGTTAAACAACGTTATAAGGGACACAAAGATTCATTTAAATATGTCTTCATAAACTGTTAGCTCCATGAAACCCATGAAGCAGTTGGATCTGACTTGTTCCTTGCTGAATCCTTGGCACCTGACACATAACTGATGCTCAGTAAAACTTCCTATAGAATGCATGACCATGTTCAACAGTTTTCATTCAAAAACATATTAAACTTCAGATTTGGTTTGAAAGTGCTTCCTTGAGGATCCTTCCCTGACCTCATTGCTATCTCTGTGAAATGTTCTCATAACTCCCAGTAATTTCCCTTCTCATGATTGCAAACTACTAATATCTATTTAATTGTTCGTTTAATGTGTTTCCACTGCTTGGTTGTAGCTGCACAAGAACACAGACCATATCTGTCTCCTTCATAGCATCCCCAAGTCCTTGCACTCCTAGAGTGGTAAATGATGGATGTGCAGTAAATATTTGTTGGTTAAACAAAGACTGAATTAATGCATATGTTTGTGTATTTGTATGTTTATTTCCCATCTAGTTTAGGCTGTGGGGATTCAAAGAAAAGGAAGAGAGAACCCTGCTCTCAAAGGACTTATCGACAAACCTGAAAACCAACTTAGTGCCATAGTTTCTATGGTATATGGGGTATAGAGGGAATAATAAAGTGAAGTCATTTTACTCAGGTAGGTGAGAAAAAGCCTCACAGAAGATGTGACATGAGTCTTAAGAAATGAAAACAACCTTCAAGCCTTTATTATTGTACAAAACCGACAAGAATCCACAATATAAGCCTACAGGAGGCTCAAAGCGAAGCTGTGAAAATCATTAAAGGTTTGAGACATGCTGCTATAAGAAGATGGTACCAACATTTGGGCAAGTGGATGAACATGAATTGAAGATGACTAGCCAACATAAGTCAAATAAAATTAAAATGCTGTCCTTAAAGCAACACACTTTGACCTTGGCTCAAACATTTATACTGCTGCAGGTTCATACCCATCCCACGGCAAACATCCACCTGAGACCCAGGCAAATGTAGAGTTGGTCACACACTCATATAAACACACAGTTTCTAGTCCAAAACAGCTACTGCTATTAGGGCCAATCCCAGTGAGATATGACAAACCCCTAGAGAGGTGGATTGGTCACTGGCCCAGAGCTCTCATCTACAAGCTGCAAACTGCTCTATGGAAATTCCAGAACTTGGATGGAATCAGATTCCTTATAAAGGCCCTGAGAATGGTTCAGTGTGTAATATTTGTGTCCTTCTATATTAACTCCCTAAATAGGGAGCCTGGACAAGAAATAATCGTGGAAGATAAGACCATCTAAACTCTGTTATTTGATTTTCTTCCATCAGTTACAACTCAATCAAGTTCACAATTTTAAAAGCATGCCTGCCCTATGAATATGAATTATTGATCAACTTGCAAGAATTACAATTTCTCAATATGAGAATTCTATAATGTTAGAGGTAGAAGGGGACTCAGAAGTCATCAACACATTCATTTGGTAAGAAATAAAATGATTTTGGTTCCACAGAAGTTTACTGAGCACTTAGTAGAAGTCAGGCACCTGGCTAAGCACGCTCCTCTTCTGAGGGACACAGAGGCAAAGACAGAGCTAGGAAGCCATCCCATGGGTCTGCCGGCCCATCACACTCATACTAGGTTTTAAATATGCAAATCAGCAAGTATAAAAAACAGTTACATTTAACGGGAGCTATAAAATGGTGTTATTATCTTGTAATGGTTTTATTTTGAAGATTAAAAATTTGGTATAATGATGCAATACTTATGTAAATGACCTATATGATTTTGGAGGAGGCAAAAGGGATTTCATGTTGATCATCTTTTTCTTCGGTCAGTTACACTCCACCATCACCATTCATTCATTCAGCATTCACATCTTTGAATATGAAGACCATCAAGACACCCAGTATCATTATCCCTAAATTGTCTTCTGCTTAAAATCTATGATTCTGTAGAAGTCTATTTCAAAGCATTCACCTATCTCCCAGGGGAAAAATAATCAAACCTGTGCTGTGGACTTTGCAATACCAACTTGTTTCATTCCTTAGTGTTCTATTCCTGAATAGTTAATGGAATGAATTCCTCATGACTTGTTTCACTTCAGTTTTATATAGCAGGGATTCTAACTGAAGTTTAGTGTTGCTGTTTTTTAATATTAATATCATACACATTCCCCAAGAGCATCCCAATACATTAAAAGATGCCATAAGTTCTTTTCAAATTTTTAAAAATTAACTTTAATATCACACAATTAACTTTCAGAAATGTCATCTAGATCTTTAAGGAAGGGCAAAATATATTGCAAAATCAGTGTCCTAAATCCAAATGAGTTGGAAATAAATATTCTCTATATTGTATTTAGTGCTTTCAGTCCAAGTGAGTCTATTTATGTTTTAATTATAAGAGAAAACACAGTTCACCACTCTTAAAAAGTACAGCTCACCAAATTTTTGGTGCCAAAAATATTTTTGGTGAAACTCATTTTATCTAACTTTTTTAACTGACTCAACTTGGTGAACAAGCGACTATACCATATACACCTATCTCCTTCTCACCGCCTGCATAGCTTCCTTCCCCAAATTAAATGCAATTACCAATTTAAAATCTCCTCTAGTTTTCTAGACCTTAAACTTCACAAGAGCAGGCCTTATGTCTGTTTGGTTCACAAGTGAATTCTCAGAATTCAGTGCCTGGGACAAAATAAGCACTCAAAAAACGCCAAAACATTGTTAAATGATGAAATGAGCCCCTCATTTTACAGACAGGAAATCCGAATCCTAGAAAATAGAGGGTAAGTGGCTTGCAAAAAATGCAGACAGCAAATCAGAGCTCGGCCCTGTGCCCTTTCCACTCTCCAGCCATCTCCCTACCAGCACTAATATCCAAGTCACAATACTGATGACCATAACTAACTGTTTCTGTTTTTATTTTCAATTCTTTCCAGGAATTAATATGCATTCCCTTGAGTCCACAATTCTTTTTAACCCTTGCCTGCTGTCCACAAAAATTGCATCAAACTTCGCATATTGCACACTAACAACCCCAAACCATCCTACGTAATACATACAGAAACTTCAGACTCCATACATCAGCTAATGAAGAAAACATTCAAACCAACTCCACCACCCATATAACACCACCTTCCAGCTAATAGTTCTGTTTTGGCTTCACTGGTACTTGGTAGAGTGATGTTTATGAATACTTAATTGCTTTTTCTTAATGTATAAAAATAAGAAAAGACAAAAGTGTGATACTAGTGATGGAAAGCATACATCTAATAAACTTGAAAGAACCAAGACAAGCTAAATCATTAGGAATGCTGAAAGCAATTACGGTTTAGTCGTTTAGTCTTATTCACACACTTACTAGACCTAATCTGGTTCTATTGTGAAGGAGTAAAATAACATTAAAGAACATGTGTGAAATGCTAGAAATAGTTTCCGAAAGTCAATATGTAGTTGAAAACACTGTAATATATTTTAGATTTCTGGTCACAGCACACCCCTGTAGTATGACAATTTACCATTCACCTTATGGACTCTTCAACTCTCCACAGCTTTTCACAAACGTATTCTGTATGAATATGTGGGGCTGTCTGTACTCGAGAACGAGGGCTGTGTGTCCTCTTCATTCCTGTCAGGTAAATAAGTCTCATCTCATAGGACACCAATGGGTAAGAAATTTTGGAAAAAGCCAATCATGAGAAAGAAAGGAGAAGGTAATAAAAATAGTGAAATAATGACACTCAATGGTAAAGTGATTTTAATTTCTAAAAGGATATTATATTTCTTACAATGATACCAATTTTTATTAGGCAAAATCCAATTCAATCCCATTTTTTCCTTAAAAAGTGATTAACACATAGGAATTTGCTAAAGAAAATGTATTTTCTATAGAACATTGGAGTATGTTTGTGTGTGCATAGTACTCACATGTATATCCCATACCGGGTTGTGCTAACTGAAGCGCTGAAACCTTTTGGTTTCGCATATACAAAAAAAAAAAATTGTAAGCAAAATATAATTCCAACAAACTACACGATTATAAAAATGAATATTCTGAATGTCAGTCACTTGACCATATTCAATATTTGGCTTGAGAGAGCCATGCTCCAGCATGAAGAGTATATGCTTTCCAAACCAAGTCATCTTCATTTGAAAACAAGACTTAAAATGCTCAACACATATACACATGCAACTGATTTATATATATTTCTTTCTTTTCAGAATTTTTCAAAGCATTTACTATCCCATGAAATTAAAATATATGGTGTCCAACAATAATAATTTTTAAATGTGTGCACTTATTTTTTTCATTTTCTAAGAAAGAGGAGTTTCTAGACAGTCATATTTGAATCTGGATTTTTTTAATGACCAAATTGTAAACCTGTGCAATCAGACATCTACAGTAGAAATGCCAACGGTAGTGTGTGCTGCCATAGTAATGACACCCCCAAGATCAACCCAGTGCTTGTAGCTGTGGCAGGGTCCCCAGGCAGCTGGATAACTGTGGCTTGATCATTATCCCTGCTAAAACTGAAGCTACTGAAGTTTTAGAGAATTCGTATCTTACTGAATTTCTTTCATCTCTAATAATTACTAAACTGGCATAATTACTTATACTAGAGGTGGAATGTGATGCATGTTAAAAGCCCAAGCTGCCTAAAATTAAAGTTTAAAAAAAAAGCCACGATTCTACTTAGTTTTCAAAGATTTATCTTGTGTCAGGCTTTTATGCCAAGAGTTGCATAATTATTTAAACCATTTAAAAGCTTTCCTTACACTATTTGATTAATACTATAACAGAGCTATTTAAATTTACTAATGTTAACTTTAATGTTTAAGTTTTAATTGCTTTGTAATAACATTGTTGCAGAACGTATTTTAAATCAGAGAAGTACACTTTCATTACAACAAGCAAGGTATATGCGGTCCTGGCTAGTGTACCATGTAATCCCCAAACAAAAAACAGGAACATATTTCAGATTTAATTGAAATGGGATTAGAAAGTTGCATGCATCCCCCCCACAGAACTGACTTTAACCTTTGACAGCACAATGGGAGTCAATGGAGAAAAAAATTGAATACATCTGGGAAAATACTTAACCAGAGGTTTGATTTAGAATATCAGCCTTTGTATCAAAATCTCATTCAATTCAAAAGCATTCTGTAACATATTACCTCACGACAATATTTACATTTTTAACAATCCATACGGCTCCTAAAATATGATGCAAGCGTTTCAAGTCTTAAAATAATTTTTCTCTCTTAAAAATAACTAAAAACTCAACCTGGTGTCTATTAAATCCAGCCATAAAGAATGTATGCTATGGCAACAGAATTAATGACATTAAACCAGCAATGTGAATTCTGTCAGATGAATTAATAAAACACAGTAATAGAAAAAACAGACCTTTCATAAAATTCTTAATTGATTTTGGTAGAATTGTTCTTTTCTACCATCAAAACCTCTTTCTCCTCATCGCATGGCTCTACATCAAAATGAAAACTCAAGCAACTATACTTGATATTACATTTCAACTTATGTCAACAAGTATTTTACTAGAATTTACCAGACTAGCCAATTCTCACAAACAGACTTCCTTTAAAAATAAAAGGAGGGGAGTAAAAACGTTCCTATAAGATGAAAAGAAATCCCCTACAAATATGCTGCAAGACTTGCAATGACCCAAATAAGCAAGCAAAATGAACTTAGTATAATTACTTGAAGCAAAAAGTTGAAAAATTCTATCATCACTCTTAGGTGTCACTGCCGTCAATAACTACAATGGATTTAAAGGGATATGGGAATACTCTGGCAAAACAAAAAAGAAAAATTATTAACAGCTTGCTTTATAAACTGCTAATCTCAAACCCCTTTGTAATTTCATTTTTACATGTATGCTTTTATGTGCAATATCCTATTTTTTGCCCCTTTTTGGCTGGAGGAATAAAAGCCAACAATTCACTCATGCATCAAACAGATGTTTTTGTTTTTAAGGCCAAGTGGAATCTTATGAATTTCTGTGCCCTCCCTTTAAGAAGATGCTGCCAGAACAGCTGAAATCGTGAAACCGGCGTTTTGGAAAAGACTCACTGGACCATCAGTTCTGGAACTTTGACTAGCACCCGTGGGATTCTTGCCAACTGTAATTGCTGTTTTTGTTTATGTCGGATTGTCTACTGATTGGACTATAATCAATTTAATGACTTCAACATCTAGTCAGTATAATTTAGAGGTGGTAGAGGGAAGAAACAGTCACCGCTTGATAGATGAATAGAAGGACAACTGCTGAAGGGGCTGTGGATGTCAAACCCTGAGCTTCTGCAGGGTCTCCAATAATCAGGCTTTTCAGCATCCAAATCCAAAAGCAAAAGCACATATAGTCAGGTGCCACACAATGAGTAGAGCGTTTTGCCCTTACAATCATGAAAAAAAAAAATGTATACATATACAGATATATAGGTATCTTAGTATTTCTTTAAAAACTACCTTAGGTTAAAATCTAGTTATTAAAAAAGGCATCATGCTTAACTTATCTAAAAATAATTTTGAGGCAAGATCTATACTGTAAGTTTTAATTAAAAGCAAACTATTACACTATTTCAAGGCAACTGTCTTTTCATACAAAATTCAGGGCTTTTTTCTTACTATGACATCATTTCCAAAACCAAAACTGAATCTCTAGTGGTATGGTTATTTTTGTAAGAAATAAAACATATGGAGTATAAGAGAACCACATTTTTTTTTTTTTTTGGTTATAAAAAACTTCACCTGTCTACCTATAAGAAAATATATTTTGACTTTGAAAAAAAGAAGGAAAAAAATGTGTTTAAATAAGGACTGGAGAGTTTAACATTTCTATTAAATTTAGGGGCTAGCACAAGCTCCCTGTGGGGGCTTTTTTAACACCTACAATTTCGAGCTTTTCCACTGGAGAACACAGCCTAATAGATAGGTTTTCTGACTTTCAAAAGGTTATGGACTTAAAATCCATTGCCTTTTCATTCAGACTCTATAGTTTACATTTCTTCTTTAAATTGAGAGCTGAATTTTTGCCACTTCATTATATTTCTAAATAAATTACTTCTCCTTTTTTTTTAAAAAAAAAACTTTATAAGTACAAAAGAAGGTAAATGGGAAAAAGGAAAAAGGTCAATCATAAGTGTGATAACTTCAAAATGTGCCAAGTTACAAAGGGTTAGCTACTGCGACAGCCAACTTAAACAAGGCTCTTTGGGGGCTCTCTTTCTCCCTGGTTTCCCCCATTTCTCTCTAGAGGCGCCGGTGTGGGTTTATGAACACCTGAGGGTCCAGGTATCCTAATTGTGTCTTGTGTTTAACTTGGCCATTTAAATGTCTAAGTGCTCCCCTCTCTCCTTCGCAGCTTTATAACTTGGCTCCTGCTGAATATATCACACCTTTATGTAGTGGACCACTTTTTCCTTCTTACAGTGCTTTTTGGAGTAAATTTCAAAAAAGAAATGTTTTCATCAGGTAAAATGGCCCAGAAACTTCCATCAGAGAAGCACCACAAGAAACAGAATAAAGAGCCAGCAAGAAAAATAGAAATAGGTCACAATTGACCAATTTGATGCAACTGATTTGCTGCCTCTAAAAACAAGTTGACAGCAGAAGTATTTTCAGTAGGTAATCTACTCAAATACCATGTCTACTCTCAGGAATTGAGATAAATATCCAAATAATACAAATGAGGTAGAGAGGGTGACTCATTTAATTGTCTGACCAACCATGCCTGTAAATACTGGCTTTAAGGCTCTGTTTCATAAACAGAAAGGGTTATTCTGAAGATTCGTAGCATAAGGACAGATGAAGTTTCTCGACTTTGTATGTGGGCTGAGAGTTCTGATGCTAGAGCTTTGAGAGGCAGAAGGGTAAGAGTTTCACGTTTCAAAATATATTTCGCAGCTTTCACAAATAGAAAAATGAATCTTTGTGGTGTCTACCAGTTTGAATGGACTTCAGAGCAGGTAAGGAGGGCAAGGCTCCACTCCAGCCAGAAACCTGGCACCCCCTCTCGGGAGGCGGGCTATTGGAACAATAACACGAAACTTTGCTACAAACAAAAAACCCTGCCTACTTTTTAAAGTAAACATACTTATTCATTCAAAATACTAAATTTATGAGAATACACAAAATAAATCAACTATTAATAGAATTTCCTAGTAGTCCTTATTCTTGAAAACAAAAACTCCCAACTTAACTGTCATTTTGTTTTAATGTTTTTACCTGCCTTATGTAAACTACTCCCCTGAGACACAAGTTTCAAATTATGATATCAAAAGTGACAGCCATTATCAGAAATATCTTTTACATCTTGTTTGTTAAAGAAAGAATGTGGCTGTAGAAGACAAGTTGGAAATTGAACGCAGAACTTCGTGTTTTATTTAGAAGGGCACATGGCATTTTCATGGCTTCCAATGCCTCCCTCAAGTAGGTATAAAGTCATCTAGAAGGTTCTGAAATATTGTCACTCATCTAACAAAATCAGAATTTTGATCTCTTAGTTGCAAACCTACTAATCAGTTCTTCATAAAAGAAGAAACTTAAATCAGGGCTGCCTTTCTATACCTGCTGATAGCAAAGCGTTACTCCTTGCTTATTATTATTATTATTACGCCAGAATATTTGCCATAGCAACACCTCCCTGGGTTTTCTACGATCCAAGTGTGACCTTCCAAACAATATAGTGGACAGAAGCCACATACTCAGAACACTCCTCAAACACATTCTGAAAAATGGAGACCCTTCCAGGAAGACACAGGAAAATGAAAATAGGGAAGAAAAGGCTAAGTATTAATAGGAGCCACTTAGAATGCCATTCTCCTTCTCCAAAACCGCTACTAATATCACCATTACTCATCTGACATAGCTCATCTAAATATGTATTTTTCCAGGTAAATCCATACCCTGCGGAAAAACAAACGGCTCTTCAGTGAGGACTGGACTATTTTCATTCCTCTCTTCAGCTTCTCACCCCGAAAGCTCAGCCAGCCCACCTGAGGCCATTCGCTCTTCTGGGAGTCGGCCAAGCAGCTGATAGAGAACACCACTGTGTTCCGTGCCCACACAGAGAATGGAAGCTAAATTTTTGTTTTTAATGTAAATATTTTATTTAAAGCTTGGCAATTGACACACAGATGCTGTGCCTTCATGGATACAGGAATTTTTTGCAATATAACAAAAGAATAAAACGCCCTCTTTACTCATTTTCACTTTTTTTTTTCTCTTATTAACTTAGGAACTGCATAGGTCTGGATCCCAGGTATTTTGCAATTCGACTTATCCAAGATTGCCCTGCGAATACCGCCAACTGACGGCTTCACTGACTGCCAATAAAACCCGAGTGCAAGAGAATAAATCCTCTTTCGGAAATACGGGGAGCACACGCACCCACAATCAACAGAACTTTCACTGTGAATTCATTCCAAAGGCAGGTGAACTGCATGCCCACAAGCTGCGAATGAGCAAAAACCACCAATTGTGCAAACTTCAATAAACTTTTTAAAAATAAAAAGCCTCCAAAATTACTGAGGTTTCAGAAGCCTCTTTGCAGCCCTTTAAACCGGGCTGACGCTAAGCGCTATCCTATCAAACTCGGAAAGTTCTTCTTTCCAAGTGACTAGGAAGGTTTAGTCCTGGTACTTCGCTCAGCGTGACTTTTAAGGAAGCAAAGAGTCTCCCGGCAAGTTCCCCCGACGCGAGCGTGGTCCACGGTTACCCTGACACCCGCGCACGCCCGTGGCGTTTATCTTTTCACTATCGACGCTTGAATCTTCCAGGCCTTTGGTCTGGCTTTTCCCAGAAAATGTGTGGCCCACGTGAATGTAAATCACTACAAAAACTGTGTCAAGACACATGTCAATGATTCATCTCGTTTTCAAACTCAAACTTCTCCCGTGCTTCAGGAACAAGGAAAGCGTTCCAGTGTGCGAGGCCCTCCCCCACCCCGTCCCTTCCCAGGAGAAGAAAGGGCTTTGTGTGTGCGGTGAGGGCTCCGTTAATCGAGTTCATAAATACACATCGGCCGGGGGCCGCAGAGGCGTGGGGCGCCCGGCTCTGCTCACCCCCCGCCCCGGACCGGCGGCCGAGTCGGGAGAGCGAGCGGCAAGAGCAGGGGCAACTGGGCGCCGGGGCCGGGGAGCCGAGGAGGAAGAGGATGCTGCGCCGCCGGGGACCAGAGGGCGGGGC